>NC_091950.1:221760784-221916267 GCF_031021105.1 Erythrolamprus reginae
TCTTATACCAGTTTTCTTTATAATTTGTGGCTAATGTTATCTTTTTGTTTCTACTCCACATTTGTTGCCATTCATTTAGGGCAGGGGTCGGCAAACCACAGCTCAAGACTTGGGTCTTTCTCCCCTAGAGTTCGGATCTTCTGCAAAAGCGAGTTTCTGGCACTGTGCATGTGTCACTATTTAAATTTTCCAACACCTGATTTAGGCAAACACAAGCAAAAGAAGGAATTTATAAACTGCTCTATAGTGCATACTAGCTTAGTGGGGGGAGAAGAGGTCACGCATGTCCTGTCATTCCAGTTTTGCTGCAACAGCTAATCAGCGGAGACTTCCAAGCAAGCGGGAAGTGAAGCTTTGGAGGGGAGAAGTTGAAAACGTTAGGAAAGAGTTAACTACTGTTCCTGCCTCATTGTGAACCTAGGTTTAGAGCCTTTTTGGCTGCCCTCACCCCAAGAACTTTTGCTGCTTCTGCTTCTTTTTAGCTGCACCTGAGGAATTTTTTGGCTCCGTTTCTCCCCTACCCCCCCTTCCATTGTGAATTATATGGAGGATGAAGGCAGCTGAGCAGGGGGAACAAAAAGTCTTTCCTTGCCAAGGAACAAAAGCAGAGTCCTGGTGTGTTTGTATAAGGTCACTCTTCCCCTCTTTCCCTTTCTCTTCCATTGGCATCCTTCCTCCACAGAATCCTCCTCCAACCTTGCGCCCCGGATCTTCAAGGGGTGGGTAAGCGTGCAGGGCATGTGGATGCTTCCTCCAGTCCTTCCTGGGACAGCTGCTCAAACGAGGTCGCTTTGGCATCTCAAAAGGCTTCTGTTAAAAGGGCTCGCTGGCTTTTTTCCTCTCGAAGACCAACATTTGTGCTTCACACACACACACACAAAGACAGAGAGAAAGAGAAAGAGAGAAAGACAGAGAAAGAGAGAGACAGAAAGAGACAGAGAGAAAGACATATAGAGAGAAAGACACACAAACACACACAGAGGGAGAGAGAAAGAGAAAGAAAGAGGTTGCACGTTCTTTCCAAAAAGAGGAAGGGGAAAGGAAGATTCTTAAGGGATCCCCAGGCATTTGGATATGGATGGGGTGGGAAAGGGAGGAAAGCGCAGTGCTTAGGCTGTGTGTGAAAGAGAGAGGGAGAGAGAGGGAAGGGAGAGAAGGAAAGAGAAGGACGGAGGGAGAGAGAGAGGGAAGGAGGGGAGAGAGGAGGGGAGAGAGGGGGAGAGAGTGAGAGAGATACACAGAGTGGGGAGAGTGAGATAGAGATAGAGGGGGAGATACAGCAAAGGGAACAAAGATACAGAGAGAGATATACAGATAGAGGGGTGGGGGAGAGAGAGGCATAGATACACAGAGAGGGGAGAGACAAAAATTCACACAGATACAAAGAGGGGGAGACAGGGAGTAAGATGAAGTGGACAAGGCCATTGGAGCTGTGAGTTCCACCACCTGTCCACTGGACCTGTGTACCTCCTGGCTGGTCTCGGCCAGCAGGGAGGTGACACAGGGCTGGGTCCTAGAGATTGTCAATGCCTCCTTGGGGAGGCGGTCCTTTCTGGCTCCTCGTAAGGAGGCACTTGTGCGCCCCCTCCTCAAGAAGCCTTCCCTGGACCCAGCCATTCTTAATAACTATTGTCCAGTCTCCAACCTTCCTTTTATGGGGAAGGTTGTCGAGAAGGTGGTGGCGCTCCAGCGGTCCTTGGAAGAAGCTGATTATCTAGGCCCTCAGCAGTCGCGTTTCAGGCCTGGCTACAGCATGGAAACATCTTTGGTCGCATTGATGGATGATCTCTGGCAGGCCCGGGACAGGGGTTTATCCTCTGTCCTGGTGCTTCTTGACCTCTCAGTGGCTTTCGATATCATTGACCATGGTATCCTTCTGCATCAGCTAGAGGGGTTGGGGGTTGGAGGCACTGTCTTGCAGTGGTTCTCCTCCTACCTCTCCAGTTGGTCACAGTCGGTGTTAGTGGGGGGTAAGAGGTTGACCTCTAGGTCTCTCCCTTGTGGGGTGCCTCAGGGGTCGGTCCTCTCCCCCCTACTATTTAATATCTACATGAAACCACTGGGTGAAATCATCCAGGGGCATGGGGTGAGGTATCATCAGTACGCTGATGATACCCAGTTGTACACCTCCACCCCATGTCCAGTCAGCGAAGCAGTGGAAGTGATGTGCCAGTGCCTGGAGGCTGTTAGGGTCTGGATGGGTGTCAACAGACTCAACCTCAACCCTGATAAGATGGAGTGGCTGTGGGTTTTGCCTCCCAAGGACAATCTCACCTGTCCATCCATTACCCGGGGGGGGAATTACTGACCCTCTCAGAGAGGGTCCGCAACTTGGGCATCATCGTCAATCCACAGCTTACATTAGAGAAACATCTTTCAGCTGTGGTGAGGGGGGCATTTGCCCAGGTTCACCTGGTGCACCAGTTACGGCCCTATGGGGAACGGGAGTCACTGCTCACAGTCACTCATGCCCTCATCACCTCGAGGTTCAACTACTGTAACGCTCTCTACATGGGGCTACCTTTGAAAAGTGTTCGGAAACTTCAGATTGTGCAGAATACAGCTTCGAGAGCAGTCATGGGCTTTCCCAAAAATGCCCATGGCTGCCGATCAGTTTCCGGTCACAATTCAAAGTGTTGGTTGTGACCTATAAAGCCCTTCATGGCATTGGACCAGAATATCTCTGGGATCGCTTTCTGCCGCACGAATCCCAGCGACCGGTTAGGTCCCACAGAGTTGGCCTTCTCTGGGTCCCATTGACTAAACAATATCGTCTGGCAGGACCCAGGGGAAGAGCCTTCTCTGTGGTGGCCCCAACCCTCTGGAACCTGCTCCCCCCAGATATTAGGATTGCTCCCACCATTCTTGCCTTTCGTAAACTTCTTAAAGCCCACCTCTGTCATCAGGCATGGGGGAACTGAGACATCTCCCCCTGGCTTATATAATTTATGCATGGTATGTTTGTTTTTAAATAAGGGTTTTTTTAGAGACTTTTTAATATTAGGTTTGTGATATATTGTTTGTATTATTGTTGTGAGCCACCCTGAGTCTGCGGAGAGGGGCGGCATACAAATCTAATAAATAATAATAATAATAATAATAATAATAATAATAATAAATATAATGAAATGATTGCAGAAATAGTGAAGAGGGTAAAGAACTGGACATCCCCTGGCACTGATCAGGTGCATGGTTTTTGGCTGAAATACCTGACCAGCCTGCATGCAAAAATGGCCAAATTGTTCAACAAAATGCTGCAGACAGGAAATATCAGTGCAGCAGCAGCGAGCAGACGAAGATCGGGGTTTCCCCACCGCCCACGCAAAGGGGAAACCCCGGCTCCTCGCTGATGCCCCCGCTCGCCCGCCCGCCCGCCAGCAAGAGGGGGAGAGATAGAGAAAGAGAGAGAAGGAAAGAAAGAGATGAGAGAGGGAGGAAGAGAGTGTGAGAGAGGAAGAAGCAAGATAGAGAAAGAGAGAGAGAAAGAAAGATGAGAAAGGAAGGAAGAGAGTGATGTCATCGGGTGGGAAAAACCGCGATATAGCGTTTCGTGAAGATCGAGATCGCGAAAATCGAGGGATCGCTGTATTTGTTCTTGTTATATCAACCTTACTTTATGCTTTATTAATTTCCTCTGATTTTTAACTTTGTCATCATATTCATTTTGTTGCATTTCTAGTTCTAATTTTTTAATTCATCTTCTAGTTTTTGATATTGCATCTTTTTCTCTTTATTCTTTTTTGCCATGTAAGAAATTGTTAAACCCCCGTATATATATTCCTTTGTTATGTTCCAAAGGTTTTGTAGGGTTGTATCATTATTTTTATTTATTTTTAAAAAAGATTCTAATTCTTTCCCTATCCACTCTTTATATTCAGAGTCTGGTAATACATTTCTATTCATGGACCAATTTTTAAGTTTTTTCTTAACTTTCCAATATATAACTAATGGGTTATGGTCTGCCCAACTATTAGTTTCTATCTCAATATCTCTAATCTTTTCCATTATGTGTGCTGATGCCCAGGCCATATCTATCCTAGTCCAAATTTTATGGGGGTTTGAGTAAAAAGTGTATTGTTTATTTTGTGGGTGGCATTCGCACCATATGTCTTTTAATAATAATTCTGTACTCATTTTCCAAAATGTTGTTTATTCATTTATTGTTAGAGTTGAAAGGGACCATGAAGGCCACCAAGTTCAACTCTATAGTACACCAGTCAAGTGGCAGTTCAATCTTCTCTTAAAAATGTCCAGAGTGTTGGAGTTCACAACGTCCGCTGGTAGGTTGTTCCATTGGTTGATCGCTCTGACCGTCAGGAAGTTCCTCCTTATCTCCATGTTGAATCTCTCCTTGGTCAGCTTCCAGACATTGTTCCTCGTCCAGCCCTCTGGTGCCCTGAGGAATAAAGTGATCCCCTCCTCTCTGTGACATCCCCTCGTATACTTGTAGACTGCTATCATGTCCGCTCTGGCCCTCCTTTTCTGTAGGCTATCTATGCCCAGTTCCCTCAGTCTCTCTTCGTAGATCTTGGTTTCCAATCCCTTAATCATCTTGGTTGCTCATTTTTGCACCTTCTCCAGAGTTTCAATGTCTCTTTTGAAGTGTGGTGACCAGAACTGAATACAGTACTCCAGGTGTGGTCGGACCAGGGCATAGTAGAGTGGTATTAAGACTTCCCTGGTCTTGGGGTGTATTCCCCTGTTGATGCAGCTTAGGATTGTGTTGGCTTTTTTAGCTGCTGCTGCACATTGTTGGCTCATGTTTAGTTGATTGTCCACCAAGACTCCGAGGTCTCTTTCGCAGGGTTTTTTCTGCCTAGGTGAAGGACTCTGCTCTTGTGGATGTTAAATATCATTTTGTTGGTGTGGGCCCACTGTGTTAGGTCTTTCTGTAATTTGAGCCTTTCTTCTAGGATATTGGCTACCCCCGCCAGCTTGGTGTCCTCTGCAAATTTGATCAGTTGCCCTTCTATTCCTTCGGCCAAGTCGTTGATGAAAATGTTGAAGAGCACAGGGCCCAGGACTGAACCCTGTGGTACCCCACTGCCTACATTCTTCCATGTGGATTTGGAACCGCTGAGGACAACTCGTTGGGTGCGGTTGGTCAGACAGCTATTGATCCATCTGCATGTGTTGTAGTCTACTCCGCTTTTTTCTAATTTGTGGATTAGGAGATGGTGGTCGACTTTGTTGAAAACTTTGCTGAAGTCTAAGTATAAGAGGTCCACCGTGTTGCGCTGGTCTAACAATTTGGTTATGGTGTTGAAAAAGGATATGAGATTGGCTTGGCATGATTTGTTTCTGACAAACCCATGTTGGCTGTTGGATATTATCTTGTTTGTTTCCAGGTAGTGGCAAAGCTGTTATTTTATTATTTTCTCCAGTATTTTTCCAGGTACAGTAATACCTCATCTTACGAACATAATTGGTTCTGGGAGGAGGTTCGTAAGGTGAAAAGTTCATAAGATGAAACAATGTTTCCGATAGGAATCAATGAAAAAGCCAATAATGCCTGCAAGCCCATTAGGAAAATCCAAAACATTAAGGCTTTTTTTTAAAAAAAGCTGCCAGCAGACGAAGGAGGCGAAGGAGTGGGGGGAGTGACATTGAGAGGTGGCAAGAGGTGGCAGTCCCAACGAAGCAAGGTGAAAAGAGCCTCTCTTGAGCTCCATGGGTCTTTCCCTCCTGTTTTTGCCCACCCCGTTCTGCTCATTTTCCCCACACCTTTCTCCTCTCTTGATTTCCATGGGTCCCTCCCTTTTTTGCCCACACTGTCCTGATCATTTTCCCCACACCTTTTTCCTCTCTTGATTTCCATGGGTCCCTCCCGTTTTTGCTCACCCTGTCCTGATCATTTTCCCCACACCTTTCTCCTCTCTTGATCTCCATGGGTCCCTCCTGTTTTTGCCCACGCTGTCCTGATCATTTTCCCCACACCTTTCTCCTCTCTTGATCTCCATGGGTCCCTCCCGTTTTTGCTCACCCTGCCCTGATCATTTTCCCCAGTGGCAGTGGCAGGTTCGTAAAGTGAAAAAAATTCATAAGAAGGGGTAAAAAAATTCCGAACCCTGGGTTCGTATCTCGAAAAGTTCGTATGACAAGAGGTTCGTATCATGAGGTACCACTGTATTGAAGTCTGCCTAATAGGTCTGTAGTTGCTTGGATCTGTCTTTTCCCCCTTTTTGTGGATGGGAACTACGTCCGCTCGTTTCCAGTCTTCTGGTAGGTCTCCAGTGGCCCAAGATTTTTGGTAGATGAGGAGAAGAGGTTCTGCTATGGTGTCTGCCAGTTCTTTTAGGACTCTGGGGTGGAGTCCGTCAGGTCCCGGTGATTTGTACTCATTAAGCTCCCTCAAGTAGTCCCTAATGGTAGCTTTGTCTGTGTTGTGTTCGGTTCTGGGGCTATTATTTGCAGTTAGGTTGTAGGTTGGTTGGTTGGTAGTTCCTTTATGTGTGAAGACTGATGTAAAGTAGGTATTGAGCAGATGTGCTTTGTCTCTGTTGTCAGTGATTTCGTAACCATCTTTGTTTTTTAGTATGGTGACCCTTTCCTTGATTTTTTTCTTGTTGTTTATGTGGTGGAAGAAGCTTTTTTTGTTGTTGTTAATTTTCGTTGCGAGGTGCTGTTCGTGGTGAGCTTTTGCTGTTCTTATGTTTTGCTTGCAGGTTCTGGCTGTTTGCTGACATTCCATCTTGGTTATGAGTCCTTCTTTCCATTTGTTGTATTTGGCTTTTTTTCTTTTACGTTGTCTGCGAGGTCCTTGTTTAGCCATGCTGGTTTCATTTTAGTTTTTCTGCTTTTCTTTTTTGTGGGGATTTAACTGTTTTGGGCCTCAATGATAGTGTTTTTTAGGGCTTCCCAGGCATCCTGTGTGGATTTAGTCTTAAGAAGTTCCTTTCAGGGTTTATTTTTCAGGTTCGCTCTGAGCTTGTTAAAGTCTGCTTTTCTGAAGTCTGGGACTGTAGTCGAGTTGGGTGTTGTAGTTAGTGATTGCACAATGTTGAATTTCAGGATGGTATGGTCACTCTCACCTAGCGTCCCTTCTCCTTCTATTCCCTCAATCATTTCTTCTGTTTGTTAAAATTAGGTCTAGTATTGCAGTCCCTCTGGTTGCTGTTTCCACTTTTTGAGTTAGAAAGTTATTGGCGAGGCTGGTGAGAAATCTGTCAGACTTTCCACTTGCTGCTGAGTTTGTTTTCCAGTTAGTGTTGGGGTAGTTAAAGTCCTCCATTATTATTGTGCTGTGCTTGTTGCATATTGCTGATAGTTGGGTTGTAAAGAGTTTGTCCATTGTATCTGTTTGGTTTGTGGGCCTGTAGTAAACTCCAATTGTAATGTTGTCCTTTTTTTCTTTTATGTTAACCTATATGGTTTCAAGGGGGTTATCTTCTTTGGATTGATATAGCTTAATGGCGGTGTAGTGGTCTTTTATGTATAGTGCAACTCCACCTCCTTTCTTGTTTTACCTGTTTTTCTTGAAGAGATTGTAGCCCTTTATCTGTGTGCTCCAGTCATGCGATTCGTCTCACCATGTTTCTGTAATACCAATTAGATCGTATTGGCCCTCGTGCATTAGTACTTCTATTTCATCTTGTTTGTTCCCCAGGCTTTGTGCATTAGTGTACAGGCATTTTAGGTGTTTGTGTCTGATTCTGGGTGGGCATTTTTTATCCTCTGAAATGTTAGTGGGTTTAATTTGCACCCCTTTCTTATTTGGTTCATTGTTCAGTCTCTTACTTTGGTCACCCGCCCCTCTCAGATCTAGTTTAAAGCCCTCCTGATAAGTTGGGCTAGTCGGTTTCCAAGGAGGTTCTTTCCAGCTCTGGTAAGATGTAGTCCATCTGTTGCTAGGAGTCCTTCTTGAAGGTATTGTAGACCGTGGTCGAGGAACCCAAAGATGTTTTGGCGACACCATCTCTTTAGCCAGTGGTTTATTTGTGGGATTTTGCATTCTCTGTCAGGATGTTGTCCTCTTGTGGGTAGAATAGAGGAGAAGACGACCTGTGCCCATATCTTTTTGACTGTATTGCCCAAGTGGTCGTAGTCTTTTGTGATTTGGTTCATGTCTTTCCTTGTGTCATTTGTTCCTGCATGGATCACTAGTAGAGGGTAGTAGTCAGTGGGTTTTAAGATTTTAGTGAGGTTTAGCGCTATGTCTGAGATTTTGGCTACAGGGAGGCAGCTCACCTCTCTGCATTGATTGTCCGGTCTGCAGATGGCAGGTGCAGTTCCCCTGAGAATTAAGTCACCAATTACCACCACTCTCCTTTTCTTTTTGGTTTGGTTGGGGAGAGGGAGAGATAGGAAGCTTTTGGGGTAGCGAATTTTGGAGAGATTTGGGGTTAGATAAGAAGCTTTTGGGGCAGCGAATTTTGGAGAGATTTGGGGCTAGATAGGAAGTTTTTTGGGGAGCGCTTTTTGGAGATATTTGGGGCTAGATAGCAAGCTTTTGGGGCAGCACTTTTTGGAGATATTTGGGGCTAGATAGGAAGCTTCAAGGGAGTGATTTTTGGAGAGATTTGGGGCAAGATTTTTGGAGCCCTCCTTGGGCCCCCGGCATCACACCCGGCACTCTACTGACGCCGGAGCCTCTCCAGAGGCCCCGATGAAAGCGGAGGACTCTAACTCAGCCTGGAGCCCTCCTCGAGCCCCTGGCATCAAACCCGGCACCCAGCTGACACAGGAGCTTCCACGGAACCCCCGACAACAGCGGAAGATGCACGGAGCCCTCCTTGAGTCCTGGCATCACACCCGGCACCCAGCTGACATAGGAGCTTTCCCAGAGCCTTACGCTTAATCAAAGCATAATCAACTAATGAATCAGCAAAAACAAGACCAACCAAAACACAACTGACTACAAAAACAGCACTCATCAACAAGCACTCATCAACTACTTCACTACCAGCCTCCTACCATGAAGAACGAATCACGCACTCAGAGAGTAGCCACTCCTACTACCTACATGGAAGACAAACCCACCACACACAAAGAAGATGAAAGAGCTGACTTCCTAGTGAGTTGCACACTGTGCTCCATGTATACACTCCTAACCTCAAACTTCCAAAACTTCACTTGCAATAAATGTAAAGTAATCCAATTACTTGAGGAAAAAATAGAAAACCTAGAGAGAAACCTCAAAACCCTGCAGCATCAACATCAAAACAAGAAAGACCAATATACTCCCAACACATCCAGCACCACAGAAGAGCACATCAGAACCAACCCCCCCGAGGTTGAAAATGATTGGACACATATCACCCAAAGAAGAAAAAACAAATCATCCCCAAACTCTCACCAACTCCAACCCACCTCCCTCCTACCCAAGTGCCTACAAGTAACAAACATGCAGTACTACTGGCACAAGAAGATCAACAAACAGTTGACAAGGAGCCACCAAGAACCAAGCACAACTATACAACACCATCAAACACAGTCATCACGAATGCTAGCCTCCAACATCTTTGCCTGTCAGCTTCTTGTATACACCAGTAAATGTTTCAACCTTGTGTTCAACATTGTTCTGTTGCGCTTTGTCTAAATGGACCTTTATAAGTCGACTGCCATCCAGTTTTACACGGATTCTCTTGCCCACAATTTCACTGGGGAAAACCAAGTCTTCAAGAATGGCATCGTGTACTGCAGTAAGGGTACGGCTCCTGGGATACTTCTGCTTGTTTTTTGTGCAACTTTTTCTTGTTGGCTTCGGTAAAATTCTTCTCTGGGCAATGAAAACAACGTGTTTTCCACTGAATTTCTTCTCCAGCTCACGAACTAGCCGCACCTGAATCTTCTGAAAAGATTTCAGCTGGGGAACTGGTACGAAAATGATGATTGCTTTTCTACCACCACCCATTTCAATCTTCTTTGCTGCTGTAATATTCAATTCTCTCAGCTGAGCCTTTAAGTCAGAATTCATCTCCAACTCCAAGAGAGCCTGTGAGATGCCAGATTAAAAATCATCTGGCTTTTCGCCATTGGGCTTCACAATCTTTGTGCTCGAACTGAACATGGCATTTCATGTTCATGTTGGTAAGATTACCTTTCTTTTCTTTTTTCTTCCCTGTATAGTCCATTTGACTATCTGAGATTGCATTAAAATCACCTATTATTATCATGTTTTCTATTGATAGTTCAATTATTTTATCGTGTAGTTCCTTATAATTTTTTTTAATTATCATTTGGTGCATATATTGATATAATAATGAGAGATTTCGATTCTAAATCCAATTGTACAATTAAGATTCTACCTTCGTTATCATTATATATCTGTTTTGACTCTATTGTTTCGTTGATGTACATTGCTACTCCTCTTTTTTTTATTCGCTAAACTGCTGTAAAGTTTCCCTAATTTTTGTTTATTAAGTAATCTTCTATTTGATTTCATAATATGAACTTCCTGTAGAATATTTATTTGTGCACTTTGTTTCTTAAATTTGGACAATATTTGATTTCTTTTCCTAGGGTTGTTCAGTCCATTTACATTAACCGAAAAGATTTTCAGGTCATGTAACATTCCTGTTTATAGTATTTTTTAATTTATTTTGGTTCTCGCAATCTGCTGTCCAACACCAGTTCTTGTTGAGTTTGTGGTTGTTTCTTTTAAACATCTTGTATTTCCTCCCTCTCTTTACCGATAGCCCCCTTTTCTTCTTTATCTTTGGATTCTTTCAGTGGTTGGTCTGTTCTATTCAATCCGCTTTGTGCAAAGAAAGCTCTTGCTTCTTCCACACTCTGTATCTTGATTTTCATTCCTTGCCAAGTCAAAGCAAGTCCTTCTGATACCAACCATCAGAAAATTATGTTTTTTTAAATTAATACACTTGTAAGAAAATAATACTCTCTTCTACTTTCTCTTACCCTCTGTGGGACTTGTTTCAAGATGGCGATGTCTTTCCCTTTGTGCTTCCAAGTCTGATTTCTTGCCTGCTTTAAAATGTCATCTCTGATTATTCTTCTAGAAAACTTCATGTGAACTTCTCTTGCTAAGTTATGTCTCCAGGCATAGCCAGTTTGGACTCTGTAGATTTCATCTATCTCTTATAAATTCTTGCGGGTCCGTTTGTAAAATTTCTCCTATTATCTCTGCCATCTTTGCTATTAGGTCTTCATCTTTCTCCTCACTTATGTTTTGAAATCTCAGGCCATGTGAGGCAGACTGTAATTCAAGATTGGTTATTGCTTCGTCAAAGCCTCGATTGGATATGTAACTATGTTCTTCATATTCTTCCATCTTTTGTCGTATATCCAGAGAGTGACGTTGGGGCATTCGGAATAACCAATATGCCAGAGCAACCCTCCTTGTTAGGGCTCCTGTTAGGGCTGCTGCGACTCCTGGGATGTGGAAACTTAATGGTCCTTGGACGTGGCCATTTAACCCCCACTGTTGTGGTGATCGTGGATAATGGTCAGGAAAGCAAGGGCAAGAGACAGTCTTTTCTTTTCAGACTGAACAATATTTTTCATCAGACTAAAATCTCTGACACAAACTACAAGAACTCCCATAGAAGACATTTTTAAGTTTCAGTCTCATGTGCCTTTTTGTACAGATATTACCTAACAATTTATATTGGATCTTACATCTTTTTAAATAATTGTTTTAGATATATTGCTAAGGTTATTTATTGTAGGGGTTGGAAGGGGAGTGGAGAATGACTGATTATGTGTATGTTAAATGATAGTGAGTGTGATTGTGAAGGGACACTATTTATGGATGATATAACCTTTGTTTTTTAATTTTTTAATTTATTAAGGAGACCAATCTTAAGACAAATGTATGAATATGATTGGATGGAGAGGATGTCTGGACTAACTGACTATTACATCATTGTCTCAGATTAATTTTAACAGCTAACTGGTTAACCATTTTAATTTTAATTTTATATTTTTATATCTTATATTTTTAATTAATTCATTGGGGAGTAATTTTAGGGATGGAAGTTTGGGATTGGATGGAAGGAATGTATGAACTGAATGGGAATGATATGCATGAATTTTTTGGTCCACCTGATGCTGGAGAGGCAGGAGGGGAGGGGACACCCATCACTCGGGTGGTAGAGGGTCAGAACATTCCAGTCCTGCTGGGGAGAGGCAGATATGGTGGGAGCCATGGAACTAGCCATTCCAGGGGAAGGAGGGATCGCTGCTTAACAGTGATCCCTTGTTCCGGTTCCGTGAGCTCAACCCAGGGTGCTGGTGACGAGTGTAATTCTGGCCCTGGGCTCAGGTTGGTGCTACTCAATGCCAGGTCAGTGGTAAATAAACCTCTCCTCATCCGGGATTTGATCCTGGATAAAGAGGATGACCTGGCATGCGTGACTGAGACCTGGCTGGGCCCAGAGGGAGGAGTTCCTCTCTCTGAAATTTGCCCAGCTGGGTTTCAGGTATAGCATCAACCATGACCCCAGGGAAGGGGGGGAGGAGTGGCTATTATAGCCAGGGAGAGCCTGTGCCTACGTAGACTCGTTGCTCCAGAGATTGCGGGTTGTGAGTCCCTCCTTGTGAAGTTGGACTTAGGGGTTCAGGTGGGCTTGTTGCTCACATACCTGCCTCCCAGCTGTGTGTCAACAGCCCTGCCTGTGCTGCTTGAGGAGGTAGCTGGGCTGGCAGTGGGATTCTCCAGACTTATAGTCATGGGGGATTTTAACCTGCCATCGCTCGGCGAAACCTCTGGGTTAGCGCAAGAGTTCATGGCCACCATGACAGCCATGGACCTGACTCAAGTAGTACAGGGTCTGACTCACGAGGGGGGGGCACGCACCCGACATGGTATTCCTCTCTGAGCAATTGAGTAATGGTCTGAGACTAAGGGGTTTAGAAGTGTTGCCTTTGTCATGGTCAGACCATTTTCTATTATGGCTTGACTTCCTGGCTCCAATCCTTCCCCGCAGGGAGGCGGAACCGATTAGACATTTCCGCCCCAGATGCCTGATGGACCCAGAGGGCTTTCAGAGGGCGCTTGGGGTTATTCCAGACGCACTCGTCCACAGTTCGGCAGAGTCTCTTGCTGAGGCCTGGAACAAGGCTGCAGTGGAGGCTCTTGACTGGATTGTGCAATTGCAACCTCTATGCGGCACTAGACCCCGTAGAGCTCCATGGTTCAACGAGGAGCTCCGGGAGTTGAAACGCCAGAAGAGACGTCTAAAGAAGCGATGGAGGAAGAGTAAGTCTGAATCCGATCTAATACTTGTAAGAGCTCATATTAAGACTTACAAAGTGGTGCTCAAGGCGGCAAGATGTGCGTATCATGCCGCCTTGATTGCATCAGCGGAATCCCGCCCGGCCGCTCTGTTTAGGGTGAAATGCTCCCTTCTTAACCAGGGGGGAGTTGGGGAGCCCTTGCAGAGTAGTGCTGAGCATTTTAACACATTTTTCACTGATAAAATCGCTCAGATCTGGGCGGACCTCCACTCCAATTGGATAACAGAGTCGACTGACGACGAGTCAGTCGAGGTGACTGGGACACATACTTGTGCACCTGTCTGGGAAGAGTTTGATCTGGTGACACCTGATGAAGTGGTCAAGGCCATTGGATCTGTGAGTTCTGCCACCTGCTTACTGGATCCGTGTCCCTCCTGGCTGGTTTTGGCCAGCAGGGAGGTGACACGGAGCTGGGTCCCGGAGATTGTCAATGCCTCCTTGGGGAGGGGGTCCTTTCCGGCTCCTTATAAGGAGGCACTTGTGCGCCCCCTCCTCAAGAAGCCTTCCCTGGACCCAGCCGTGCTTAATAACTACCATCCAGTCTCCAACCTTCCCTTTATGGGGAAGGTTGTCAAGAAGGTGGTGGCACTCCAACTCCAGTGGTCCTTGAAAGAAGCCAATTATCTAGGTCCCCAGCAGTCTGGATTCAGGCCCAGCTACAGCACGGAAACTGCTTTGGTCGCGTTGATGGATGATCTCTGGCGGGCCCGGGACTGGGTGCACCAATTACAGCCCTATCTGGATCGGGACTCACTGTTCACAGTCACTCATGCCCTCATCACCTCATGGTTCGACTATTTCAATGCAGAATGCAGATCATGCAGAATGCAGCTGCGAGAGCAATCATGGGCTTCCCAAGGTATGCCCATGTTACACCAACAGTCCGCAGTCTGCATTGGTTGCCGATCAATTTCCGGTCACAATTCAAAGTGTTGGTTATGACCTATAAAGCCCTTCATGGCATTGGACCAGAATATCTCTGGGACTGCCTTCTGCCGCACGAATCCCAGCGACCGGTTAGGTCCCACAGAGTTGGCCTTCTCCAGGTCCCGTCGAGTAAACAATGTTGTTTGGCGGGACCCAGGAGAAGAGCCTTCTCTGTGGCGGCCCCGACCCTCTGGAACCAGCTCCCTCTGGAGATCAGAAATGCCCCCACCCTCCTTGCCTTTCATAAAGTTCTTAAGACCCATCTCTGCCATCAGGCATGGGGGAACTGAGACATTTCCCCCGGGCCTATACAGTTTATACATGGTATGTTTGTGTGTATGCTTGCTTTTAATAATGGTTTTTTTTAGCATTTTTAAAATTATTAGATTTGTTCTTACATTGTCTTTGTTATTGTTGTGAGTCGCCCCGAGTCTATGGAGAGGGGCAGCATACAAATCTAATAAATAATAAAATAATAATAATCCTGAACTTTATCTTCCATTGCTTTCATTTTTTTTTCATTTTCGTGTAAATTCTGTTATATAGCTTTCATATTTCCATCCATTTCCTTCATGCTCCCTTTTACTTTGCCAATTTCAGTTTTGAGATCTCCAATCTCCATCTTGAGATCAGCTTTCAGCTTTCAGCTCTAAAATATTATTTTACTGAAAGAGTAGTAGATGCTTGGAACAAACTTTCCAGCAGACGTGGTTGGTAAATCCACGGTGACTGAATTTAAACAGGCCTGGGATAAACATATATCCATCCTAAGATAAAATACAGGAAATAGTATAAGGGAAGACTAGATGGACAATGAGGTCTTTTTCTGCCATCAATCAAGCTTCTAAATTCAAATCCAACTTATTTGCAATAGATTATAATAGTATGAAAAGGAAAAATAAAGAGTAACTGTTTACAATCCTCCCCTGCAGGGAGGCAGAACCGATTAAGCTGTTCCGCCCCAGATGCCTGATGGATCCAGAAGGCTTTCAGAAGGTGCTTGGGGTTATTCCAGATACACTCGCCCACAGTTCAGCAGAGTCTCTGGCTGAGGCCTGGAATAAGGCTGCAGCGGAGGCCCTAGACTGAATTGCACCGTTGCAACCTCTCCGCAGCTCTAGACCCCATAAAGCTCCATGGTTCAACGAGGAGCTCCGGGAGTTGAAACGCCAGAAGAGACGTCTAGAGAAGCGATGGAGGAAGAGTAAGTCCGAATCCGATCTAATACTTGTAAGAGCTCATATTAAGACTTACAAAGTTGTGCTCAAGGCGGCAAGATGCGCGTATCATGCCGCCTTGATTGCATCAGCGGAATCCCGCCCGGCCGCTCCCTTCTTAACCAGGGGGGAGTTGGGGAGCCCTTGCAGAGTAGTGCCGAGGATTTTAACACATTTTTCGCTGATGAAATCCCTCGGATTCGAGCAGATCTCGACTCCAATTGGAAAACAGAGTCAACTGTCAACCAGTGTTCTCTCTAAAAATTTTTTGGGGTGGGCGGAAAAGTATAGTGTCTGAGCGGCAGTCCCTTTGGGACTGGCCGACACAGAAATAATAATAAAATTTCCCTCTCGGCTTCTGGGCAGGTTTGGAAAACTCTGAGTTGATTATGATTTTTAAGTGAGCGATTGCTCACCTGCTCAGCTTAGAGGGAACTATGCTGACAACGAGTCAGTCGAGGTGACTGGGGCCTGTACTTGTCCATCTGTTGGGAAGAGTTTGATCTGGTGACACCTGATGAAGTGGACAAGGCCATTGGAGCTGTGAGTTCCGCCACCTGCTTACTGGATCCATGTCCCTCTAGGCTGGTTTCGGCCAGCAGGGAGGTGACACGGAGCTGGGTCCAGGAGATTGTCAACGTTTCCTTGGGGAGGGGGTCCTTTCTGGCTCAGTATAAGGAGGCACTTGTGTGCCCCCTCCTCAAGAAGCCTTCCCTGGACCCAGCCGTACTTAATAACTATCGTCCAGTCTCCAACCTTCCCTTTATGGGGAAGGTTGTTGAGAAGGTGGTGGTGCTCCAGCTCCAGTGGTCCTTGGAAGAAGCTAATTATCTAGGTCCTCAACAGTCAGGTTTCAGGCCCGGTTACAGCATGGAAATTGCATTGGTTGCATTGATGGATGATCTCTGGTGGGCCTGGGACAGGGGTTTATCCTCCGTCCTGGTGCTCCTTGACCTTTTAAGGTTTTTTCTGATCAGAATATAAAAGGAAAGTTTTTGGTAAATCCAGTCTTTGAGTCCTCTATTCACAGTCCTCTGCAAATTGCCTGATTTCGTCTTGAATATAAACCTCTTGCCAGCACAGGTTGTTTCCCCCCCCCTTTTTTTTCAGCTTCATTTCTATTTGCCGCTTCTCAGAAGGGGAAAGGGTGACAGCTTCCTTTTCACATTAGCTTCTTTCTATACAATCACACATTTCCAAGGCTTTTTTCCAGATCACACCTCTCTATATATACAGTCCATGAAAATTATTGATCCACATTTGAACAGGTCACGTCTCAAAACAGTCCCGCTAGTAAATCACTACTTCTTCCACCAGCCAGGAGCTCATGCGGTCCTTATTATGCACCGTCTTTTCCAGCTGATTGATCTTCCCTGGGGTTTCTCTAGTTCGCCACCTGGATCGCCATCCCAAAATGACTGTCAGGATTCCCCCAATCTTCCGACTCCCCTCCAGAGGGTCTACAGCTTCAATTAAGCTTACCGATTGACTGCAGGCATCAGGTTTCTCTGTAGTTCTGCTCCCTGCTGTCCGCCCGGCTCCACAGCTGGCTCCGCCTCCGGCACCATTTCTTTATGCAATCCACTTATATCTCCCTGAGGGAACAGCTTGTCTTATTTTGATAGGTCCAAATATAGCCCAGTGGTCTGTCATTGGTCTATCGCTGCCCTAGTCTCAATTATCTATAACCTCAGAAAGTTGACCTGGAAACCTCTTACTCAATCCTGACATTGCTCTTCAGGGAATACAGTAATTATAATTATTTATAATTATATTTATGTCCCACAGTTAATTAATTAATTCTATTTAGGTAGTCCAAAAACATTTCCAAATGTCTCTTTTAAGTCCACTCCATAAGTTCAGTCATAACTCTTAGTATTTGAAACCCACTTTATTCCATGTTCTCACCATTAGAGCACCAGTAATTATGAAATGGATAACTACAGAGCAGTAGATAGCAGGGCAGTCCTCCAGGTATTATTTATTTCCTCTTTCTCCTCTGTCTTATCAGTATTTTTCCCAAGGTGTATAATGTCTGTTCCATTTACCAGTGGGTGGCGCCCTCAACTTAACTTTCAATGTTACACAAAGTCTGGCAGGTTCCAATAATATTTATTTAATATTTATTCAAACTTATAATCAAAATTCAGACAATTCCAGCATTTTAAAATGCCTTATTGCCAATAAGAATTAGAAATCAGATATTTCTATGTTTTTAAAAGTTTTGCACTCTCCTCTTAAAATCTTTTCTTTTCTTTTGGGTCAGTAATTTTCTCTCTGTAAATATTCACCATTGAAACAAACTTTTCAACGAGTCTCTTTTCCAGGAGTTATTTTCTTTTTTCTTTTTTTAAATATTTTTTATTGATTTTCAAAAAAGACAGACAAAAACATACAACATTAAACATTTAAGGAGCTACTATTTCTCCACTTATCATAGAAGTCTAACTATTACAGAAATATAAAAGACCTAACTGTAGTCAGATCAAAGCAGAAATACCACACATGTAAGTTACATTCTTATTGAATTCAAATCTATTTTTATAATATTAAACTTATTATTCAAATTTCTTTATATTTTAAAATATTCTATACTGAAACAAAAAAAGGAGGTTATTAGTAATACAGAAAAAAAAGAAAAATGAAAGAATATACACTTCTAAGTTAGTTATACTATATATTAATTCATTCTATCTTATAATTAACTATTAATACAATTTTTAAAATTCCACCAGTCATACACTTTATTCCATATTTTATAAAATTCTGTTTCAGTTTGATTATTTAAACGTTTAGTCATCATATCTAGCTCTGCACATTCTATGATTTTTTTTAAATACTTCAGTGTCTTTTGGTATTGTCTTTTCTTTCCATTTCTGTGCAAATACTATTCTTGCCGCAACCAATATATGTATTATTAAATAATAAATTTATTTTTTATACTTTGTGTTTGAAATACCCAATAAAAAAAATTCAGGAGATTTTTTGATCTTCTCTTTTGTTATTTCATTTATCCAATTCTCTACTTTATTCCAAAATATTTTTGTCTCAGAACATGTCCACCACGCGTGATAACATGTGCCAATTTCTTTTTTACATTTCCAACAAATAGGCGATACAGACGGAAACATTTTAGAAATTCTATATGGTGGAGGATGCCATCTGTAAAACATTTTAATTTGATTTTCTTTAAAGGAAATTGATTTTGTTATTTTTCCAATTATACATCCATATCTTTTCCCATGTGTCTTGGTTTATCTCTTTGCCTAAATTTTTTCACCAACTAATCATATTATCTTTCAATATCCAACCTATCGTTCTGTAATTTAATAAGTATTTATACACACTTCCAATTATTTTTACTTGGTTTTGAAATAATAATTTGCTCAGTACATTATTTTCTTTTTAAAAAATATAAGTCTTTTTGTCTGTTTGATATCTAGAACTGATCAGACAGAACATACTGCCACCAATCTAAATCAATACCCAAGTCATATAATTCTTGTTTTGTTCTTAATTTAAATTGATTATCTAGCAAATCCTTGTATTTCCAAATCTTACCTTTTTCTTTAAAATTCGGATGCATAATAGCTTCAAGGGGTGAAACCCATTCTGGCATTACCAAAAAATGGTTCTTCTTTATTTCATTCCATACTTCTATCAATGCTTTCCTAATAATATGATTTTTTAAATATGAATGTGTTTTCAATTTATCATACCATATAAATGCATGCCAACCAACCATCAGGTCGTGGCCTTCTAAGTTAAGCATCCTTTGGTTTTCTAAGGTCAACCATTCTTTTATCCATGTCAAAGCAGTGGCGTGGTAGTATAATTTCCAGTTTGGGAGGCCGAGACCTCCTCTTTCCTTACGATCTTCTAATGAATTTTGTTTTATTCTTGCTTTTTTACCTTGCCAAATAATTTTTTTTGTTATCTTATTTAATTCAGCAAAAAATTTCGGTCCTGGATTTATTGGATAACTTGAAAAAGAAACAAAATTTTAGGAAGGATATTCATTTTAATTGTAGAGATTCTTCCTACCAGTGATAGTTGTAAATTAGTCCATATTTCTAAATCTTTTTTAATATGACTTAATAATTTTAGATAATTATCATTTTTCAGAGATGCAGCTTTGGAGGTCATCCATATCCCTAAATATTTCACTTTTTTTGCAATTTTCATACTTGATAAATCTCCTAAATACTTTCTTTGTGTATCAGTCATATTTTTTGTCAGTATCTGCGTCGTTTCTTTGTTTATTTTCAATCCTGCAACTTTCCCCATATTCTTCAATTGAGTTTATTAAGTTTAAAATGGATTTTGTTGGTTCCTCCAAAACAAACACCACATCATCTGCGAATACTTATGTTTTGTAAATTTCTTTTTTAATCTTCAATCCTTTTATTTCCTTATCAGCTCTTATTTTTATCAACAATACCTCTCATGTTAAAATAAATAATAGTGGTGATATTGGACAACTTTGTCTTACTCCTCGTTGTATATCCACTTTTTTAGTCTGTTCACCATTTATTATAATTTCAGCTGTTTGTTCTGTATATATAGCGTCTATTATGTTAAAAAACTTTGTTCCTACCTCCATCTTATTTAATTGTACTTTCATAAAGTTCCAATCTACATTATCAAATGCCTTCTTCGCATCCAAAAATATAAGGGCCATTTGCTTTTCTGGATGTTGCTCGTAATATTCTAATGTATTTACTATTATTCTTAAATTATTTTTTATTTGTCTTCCTGGTAGAAATCCATTTTGATCGCTATGTATCATATTATTTATAATACTTTTAAGTCTATTAGCAAATATTGATATAAAATTTTTATAATCTACATTTAATAATGAAATGGGTCTATAATTTTCCATTTTTTCTTTTTCCGTGTCAACTTTATGTATTAAAGTTATTAAAGTTTCTGACCATGTTTTTGGTAATTTGCCTTCCATCAATATTTGATTATATGTTTCAAGCATATTTGAAAAAAGTATTTCTGTGTCCAATTTGTAAAATTCAGCTGGTATTGCATCTGGGCCCGTCGCTGTATTATTTTTTGTTTCTTTATAGATTCTTTTAATTCCATATCTGTAATAGTTTTATTTAGTCTTTGCTGTTGTGTTTCGGTTAATACTGGTAGCTCTATTTTTTCCAAATATTTGAAAATTAAATCCTCACTTATTTCTTCTTTCTTATATAATTGTTTATAAAATTCCAATGCTATTTCCTTTTTATCTTCTATTCTATGTTTTGTTAAACCCTTTGAATCTATCAGCTTTTTTATAATTCTATTTTCTCTCTCTTTTCGTAATTTATATACCAGCCATCTTCCAGGTTTGTTAGCATGTTCAAAATATTCTTGTTTTGCTCTTTTTATCTTTTCTACAATTGGTTCTTGTTCTATTAATCTCAATTTATGTCTTATTAATTCTCTCTGATTTTTTAACTTGTCATCCTTATCCTCTTTTTGCATTAGCATTTCTATTCTTTTAAGTTCTCCTAATAATTCTTCATAGTATTTTTTCCTCTATCTTTTTTTGCTGTAAATGATATTGTTAACCCTCGTATATATGCTTTAGTTGTGTCCCATAGGTTTTAAGGGGTAGTATCAGTATTTTTATTTATTTTGAAAAAGAACTCTAGTTCTTTTTCTATCCATTTTTTATATTCTGGGTCTTTTATTATAGTTCTGTTCATTATCCAATTATTTATTTTCCTTTTACCTTTCCAATATGTACATAAGGGATTGTGATCTGCCCAAGTATTTATCTCTATTTCTATTTTACCAATTTGTTCCATTATATGGGCACGGGCCCAGGCCATATCAATTCTAGACCAAGTCTTATGTGGGTTAGAGTAAAAAGTATATTGTTTATCTTTTAGGTGTTGTTCTCGCCATACATCTTTTTAAAAAAAATATTTTTATTGATTTTTTCAAAGTAACAAACACAACAAACAAAACATATAACACTTAATGGAGCTACAGTCGCTCCACTCAAAGTAGAAGTCTTCATATAAAAGTATAAAGTTTATCTATAAAATACATATTGTTATTAGAGTAAAAATTTCAATCTTAATATAAATCTAAATCAGTATCAAAATTTGTAAAGATATATATGAAAAGGAAAAAGTTTTAATGAAAAGACAAAGAGAAAAAAAAGGAAGAAAAAGAAAAAGAAAAAAAGATGAAAGAAATTTATATTTGTACTAATAATTACCATCTTATACAATTCTAATACTAAATTCAAATATGCAAAATAATATAGCAACACACTCATCTCTTATTCCTTGTTTCCCACCAGATACATACTTTCTGCCAGATATCATAAAATTCTGATTCTTCTTGGTTATTTAACCTTCTCATCATCATATCTAATTCGGCACAGTCTAAGATCTTCTTAAGAATATCTGTTTCTTTTGGAATCTCACTATCTTTCCATTTTTGTGCAAAAACTAAACTAGCTGCTACTAATATATGAACTATTAAATAATATGTATCTTTTTTATATTTATAATTTGATATGCCCAATAGAAAAAATTCTGGTGCTTTCTTGATATCTAATTGAGTTATTTCTTTCAGCCATTTTTCTATTGTGTTCCAGTACTCTTTAGCTTTTGGGCACGTCCACCAACAGTGATAATATCTACCTATTTCTATTTTACATTTCCAGCAATTAGGCGAATTAGTTTGGTACATTTTTGCAATTCTACTTGGTGGTAAGTGCCATCTATAAAACATCTTGATCTGGTTTTCTTGATCTGGTTTTCTTTATAGGCAGTTGACTTTGTTATTTTCCAGTTATATGTCCAGACCTTTTCCCAGGTATTCAGATCTATCTCTCTATTTAAATTTCTATACCAACTAATCATGTTGTCCTTTAATATCCATTCTATATATGTTTTCCCTATCAATTTTCTTTGATCTGTGGTTAATAATTTACCTAATATATTATTATCCTTCCTAAGTATATATGTTGTTTTATCTTTATGAAATCTCGACTTGATCTGTGTATATTGCCACCAGTCTATTGCCAGACCCGATTCCAGCAGTTCCTGCTTTGTTTTCAAATTCCACTGATTATCTACTAAATCTTTATATCTCCAGATCTTATCCTCTTGTAATAAATTTGGAAAACTTATGGCTTCAATGGGAGATATCCATTCCGGCATAACTAAAAAGTGATCTTCTTTAACCTCATTCCAAACATCTATAAGTGCTTTCCTAATGATATGTCTTTTGAAATAGGAATGTATTTTATACTTTTCATACCATATAAAGGCATGCCATCCTAACATTAAATCATGTCCTTCTAAATTTAATAATCTTCTATTTTGTAAAGTAAACTTCCAGCAGACGTGGTAGATAAATCCACAGTAACTGAATTTAAACATGCCTGGGATAAACATATATCCATCCTAAGATAAAATAGAAAAAATAGTATAAGGGCAGACTAGATGGACCACAAGGTCTTTTTCTGCTGTCAGACTTCTATGTTTCTATGTTTCTAATCTAAGCCATTCTTTGGTCCAAGTCAAACTTGCGGCTTGATAATATAACTTCCAATTTGGACAGGCAAGGCCTCCTCGCTCTTTTATGTCTTCTAAAGCACACTGTCTTATTCTAGGTTTTTTGTCTTGCCATATAAATTTTTTTGTTATTCTATTTAATTCTATAAAAAAATCTTTCTCTGGGTTAATTGGAATTACTTGAAATAAAAATAAAACTTTGGGTAGAATATTCATTTTGATTGTGGAAATCCTACCTAGTAGAGACAATTGCAAATTACTCCAGCTCTTTAAATCATTTTTTATTTGTTTTAAAAGTTTGGTGTAATTATCTTCTTTTAATGTCATAGATTTTGCTGTTATCCAAATACCTAAATACTTAACTTTTTTTGTTATTTTCATATTTGATTTTGTTTCTAGTTGTTGAATCTGAGAATCTATCATATTTTTAGTTAATATTTGTGTCTTGTTTTTATTTATTTTCAAACCGGCTAACGATCCATATTCTTCTAACTGGTCTATTAACTTTAGAATAGAGTTTAATGGATCTTCTAATATAAAAACAACAACGTCAACGAAAACCTATAGTTTATATATTTCTTTCTTGATTTGTAAACCTTTTATATTTTTATCTTTCCTTATCTTTATCAATAAAACTTCTAGTGATAGAATAAATAATAATGGAGAGATAGGACAACCTTGTCTAACGCCTTTTTGTATTTCAAATTTTTCTGTTTGATCATTATTTAAAATATTTTTTTCTGTTTGAGCAGAGTATATGGCATCAATTATGTTAAAGAATTTGGTTCCAAAATTCATTTTGTTAAGTCATAATTTCATGAATAGCCAATCCACATTATCGAATGCTTTTTGTACGTCTAAAAATACTAATGCCATTTGTTTTTCCGGGTGCTGTTCATAATATTCTAATATATTTATGATTGTTCTCATATTGTTTTTAATCTGTCTGTTTGGAAGAAACCCATTTTGATCTTCATGTATTAATCCAGACATAATATTTTTAAATCTATAGGCGTATACTGAAACAAAAATTTTATAATCCACATTTAATAATGAAATTGGTCTATAGTTTTGAATTTTTTCTCTCTTAGTATCAGATTTATGTGTTAAAGTTATTAATGCTTCAGACCATGTTTTGGGAATTTTGCCATCTAATATTAACATTAAACATTATTAAATGTTTCCAACATGTTTGTTATAAGTTTGTTGCTGTTTAGTTTATAAAACTCCACAGGTATGGCATCTGGGCCGGTGGCCTTGTTATTTTTCTGACATTTAAGTGCTTGCTGTAGTTCTAACATGGTAAATGGTGCGTTTAATTTCTGTTGTTGGTCTTCTGTTAAGATAGGTAAGTCTATTGAACTTAGGAAGTTGAAGACTTCATCTTCATTTTTATCTTCTTTTTGATATAAATTTTTATAAAATTCTAAGGCAATTGCTTTCTTTTCCTCAATTCTATGTTTAAGTATGCCTTTGCTATCTTCTAGCTTTTTTATTATTATTTTTGTCTCTTTTTGGTTCCTCAGTTTACATGCTAGCCAGCGTCCTGGTTTGTTAGCATGCTCAAAATATTCTTGTTTAGCCAGTTTAATTTTTTCAGCTACCTGTTATTGTTCTATTAAATTTATTTTATGTTTAAGTAGCCCTCTTTTCTTTTTATTCTCGTCTTCACCTTGATTATTTTGTGATATTATTTCTAAGTCTTTTAATTCTGTCCTCAATTTTTGAAGTTGACATTTCTTTTCTTTATTTATTTTTTGCTGTATAAGATATTGTTAGTCCACATATATAAGCTTTAACTGTGTCCCATAAATTTTGTGCTGTAGTATCTGTATTATTATTTAGATTAAAAAAGATTTCCAATTCTTTTTCTATCCAATCTTTGTATTGAGAGTCTCGTAAAATATTTCTATTCATTCTCCAATACCTTGGTTTTTTATTTCCCTTCCAAGTAATTGTCAATGGATTGTGATCCGCCCAATCATTTAATTCAATTTCAACATTTGAAACATACTCAGAAATCTGAGTTGAGATCCATGCCATATCTATTCTAGTCCATATTTTGTGCGGAGTCGAAAAAAAAGTATATTGTTTATCTGTGGGGTGGCGCTCTCGCCATAAATCCTGTAATATTAATTCTGAGGTAAGTTTCCAAAAAGTTACAGGCAGGATCGTTTTCTTTTTTTTATTTTTCTTATTACCTGAATAGTCCATTTTGCTATCGGCTATTGCATTAAAATCCCCGATTATGATCATATTATCAATAGATAATTCTGTTATTTTCTCATGTAGTTCTTTGTAAAATAATTTTTGATTTTCATTTGGAGCATAAATTGATATAATGACGAGAGGTCCTGTTTCTAGATTTATTTGTAAAATTAAAATTCTACCATCATTATCACTGTAAAGTTGTTTGACCTCAATCATTTCATCAGTATAGACCGCTATACCTCTCCTTTTTTTCGCAGCTAGACTGGTAAACAAATTACCTAATTTGGAATTACATAATAAATCTCTACTCGTATTTTTAATATGAACTTCTTGTAAAATCATAATTTGAGCTCTTAGTTTTTTAAGTTTTGAAAATATTTGTTTTCTTTTTCTTGGGTGATTCAATCCATTTATGTTTACAGAGAAAATTTTTAAGTCTGAGTACATTTCTATTAATAGTACTTTTTAGCTTCTCTGGGTTCTCGAAGTCTAGTACTTAGTACCAATTCTTCTTGTGGTTGAGATTGCTTGTTCTTAGGGTCTTGAGTTACTTCCTCCCCCCTTGCAGTCGCTCCCCTTTCTTCTCCTCCTGCTCCAATTTCTTTATATGGTATATCATGCCTACTCAGTCCAGATTGTTCGTAAAAGGCTCTTGCTTCCTTGACTGTTTCTAGTTTTATTCTGGATCTTTGCCATAAAAAAGAAATTCCTTCTGGAATCAACCATCTGAAAATTATTTTTTCTTTAATTAAAATTCTCGTTAGGAAGTAGTATTCCCTCCTGCTTTCACGAACTCTTCTTGGTACCTGTTTTAATATTATGACGTCTTTACCTTCATATTTTAAACTTTCGTCTCTTGACCAGTTCAGGATGTCATCTCTTACTGTTTTCCTAATAAATTTAATGTGTACTTCCCTTGGTAGGTTGTGTTTTCTCGCATAGCTAGTTTGAACTCTGTAAATTTCATCAATCTCTTTGATTACATCCCGAGGATCCATCTGTAGAATTTCACCCACTATTTCAGCCATTTTTGAGCCTAAGTTTTCGTCTTTTTCTTCGTGTACATTTTGGAACCTCAACCCGTGTGAGGCTCGTTGTAATTCAAGATTGGTAATGGCTTCATCAAATCCTCTGTTAGCCACTATACTGTTATCCTTGAATGCATCAATTCTCTTTTCGGCTTTCTCTATTTTGTCGTCCACCTTCTTCTTCCATTGTTCATTTTCTTTTAAGGTTTGCTGCATCGCTTCAATTTTTCCGTCCATTGCTTGAACACTTCCTTTCACGTTTTCCATCTCAGACTTCAAATTGCTCATTTCTGCTTTTATACCTTCATAGTGTTTCTGAGCCTCTTCCCGTGCATCATCTCTATTAGCTTGCATAGAAACTTGAAGCAAGGCCAGTGTATCTTGAATAGTCTGTAAAGTTGGTTGTGCTGGAGTTTTTTCTTTTTCTTTCTCCTTGGCCAGCATGCTTGTTATTGTTCTTTGTGGCAGAGAGGATGGCGATGGAGAAGGGGAACTTTGTGGTGTAGCAGTTGGAGTTGTAGATTGCTTCTTTGAAGTTTTTATAATGGTCGAGGTGGTGGACATCTTCAACGCTTTTCTGGGTCTTTTGAAATCTGTAAGTTTTAATCTTTTCCAAAGTGGCATCAATTTAATAGTCGTTCAATCTTTAATATTACTATTATAGAATTAATCTTTTAATGATAGCTCCATACTCATTTTCCAAAACGTCCCAGGTAAGATTACCTTTTTTTCTTTTCTTTCCTCTTTCCGGTATAATCCATTTGGTCATCTGCAATTGCGTTAAAGTCCCCTATTATTATCATATTTTCAATTGATAATTCATTAATCTTTTCATGCAGATCTTTATAAAATTGTTTTTGATTATCATTTGGTGCATAAATTGAGACAATTGCAAGTGGTTTTATTTCTAAAACTAATTGCACTATTAACATCCTTCCATCACTGTCATTATATATTTCTTTAGATTCAATTAATTCATCAACATACATTGCTACACCTCTTTTCTTTTGATTTTCCAAACTAGTATATAATTTACCCAATTTAAATTTTTAAGAAAACTTCGTTTTGATTTTTTAATATGAACTTCTTGTAAAATATTTATCTGAGCTTTTTGTTTCATAAGTTTGGTTAATACTTGGTTCCTTTTCCTCGGGTTGTTCAATCCATTTACGTTAACTGAAAATATTTTCAAATCTTGTGTCATCTTTATTTGTAGTATCTTTTAACTTCTTTTGGTTCTCGAAGTCGAGTTTCCAAAATTAACTCCTGTGAAGCTTGCGTTTGTTTCTGCTCCACTGCCAGTGAGTCTTCCCCTCCACCACCTGTGGCCCCTGTCGTATCATCAGTACTCTTTGGTTCTATCTGAATTTGTTCAATTCTATCCAATCTGGTACGTGCTAGGAAGGATCTTGCTTGTTCCACATTTTCTATTTTCACTCTCGTTGATTGCCAACTTAAAGTCAAACCTTCTGGTACCAGCCATCTGAAAACAATATTCTTTCTAATCAAGATGCTTGTAAGAAAGTAGTATTCTCTTCTACTCTCTCGAACTCTCTTCGAAACTTGTTTGAGAATCGTAATTTCTTTCCCATTACGTTGAACGGTCTCATTTTTGGTTAGTCTCAGTATCTCGTCTTTGATGATTCTTCTTGAAAACTTAATATGAACTTCTCTGGGTACGTTATGGTGTCTTGCATAGCCAGTCTGAACTCAGTAAACTTCATCAATTTCTCTTATCAATTCTGCTGGATCCACCTGCATAATGCGTCCTATAACTTCTGCCATTTTTGCGGATAAATCTTCATCTCTTTCTTCATCAATGTTTTGGGATCTCAGACCATGTGACGCGGATTGGAGTTCTAGGTTGGTTATTGCAATATCAAAATCTCTGCGGGCTGCATAGTTACGATCTTCGTATTTTTCCACTCTCTGTCCCATAATTTGAATTTTTCCCTCTGTCATTTGTATTCTTTTTTCATTGTCTTGTAGGTTTTGTTTCAGTGACATTTCCCTTGACTACTTTTAGCTCAGTCTTAAGTTCAGCGATTTCTTTTTTAATCTCATCTTTAATCTCATCTTTCATCTCCTTCATTTCTTGCCACATTTCTTGCTTCATTTCATGTAGATACATTTTCATTTCTTCTTTGTTCGTTTCAAGTTGAGTTTTTGTCTGTGTTTGTGTCGATTGTACAAGCTCTTGAATGCCTGCTAGTGCCTCTTGAATAGTCTGGAAGTTAGTATCCATAGGTAGCTTTTCTTTTTCTTTCTCTTTGGTCAGCATTGTAGTGATGGTCCTTTGTTGTAGTGTTGATGAAGTTGGAGAAACTTTGGGCATAGGGGTTGAAGTCGAAGAAGGGATGGCTGTTTGTTTCCGTGTCATTGTTGTTGTTGTTGTCACTGAAGATGCACTCTGTGCCCTGTAAGAACCTTTCATATTCCAAAATTTCTACTGTATTCAGCAATTACTTAAGTCAATGTCTTATAATATTTTTAAGTTTAAGAGAAAGAACAGAATTTATTTCTATAATACTATTAAGCAGGAAAAAAAACAAAAAAAACACACAAAAAGAAACAGAAAAATATCAATATACAATAGCAGATTATTTAAATTAATTAAGAAAAGAGGGTAGTAAGAAAAAAAGGAAGAAAAGAGTAGTTCAGTCCTCCAAAATCTTAAACTCTTGAAAGGGGGACCAGGTGGGGAAGGGAAGAAAACAAAGCTTCTAGCACATAATTAAGTATTAGAAAGAAAAAAAGGAAATATAATATAGTATATAAAATAGTTCTAATAGAAAATTTTTATATAAAAATTAAAAAGGGGAGAATAGATAAAGGAGAAGGAAAAAAAGAAAAGAAAGAAGAGGAGAAAACCTGTTACAGATTTATTTAAGGGAAAAGGAGAGGATTTATTTTTTAAAAAGTTATTTTTAATATTCAAAAAATATAAAAAGATAGCAAAAAAGAAATTAATCAAAAAATAATTATAATAATCACACTTTAACTTTAAAAAAAGGAAAAAAAATCTAAAAATCTAAAACAGGAGTCCAAAAAGTTCTAATAAGTCCAAGTGAACCAAATTTAAGTTATGCTCTAATACAAATATATATATAAAAAAAGATCCAAAACCAGTGTCCAGTGTAATCTCCAAGTTCAAATGGTTATAAAATAATCCAGGTCTCTTTATTTTGTAAAACGAAAGAGAAAAAGAAAAAATACAAAAAATATCCTTACGCTTCTAATATCATGCAAAAAATAGTCCCAACAAGTCCGAACAAAGGAAAAATTGAAAAAGAGAGAAAATGAAAATAATGCCAAAAGTTTTAAAAATAGAAAAATAAAATAAGCAACCCAAAATTCATTCCAAATAACGTAGTTTCAATTCAGTTCAGTTCATAGGTTCATGTATTCAATTCATTAATATATTTTACTTCATCCACTCAAGTAATTACCAAGTCAGTCTTTAATTTTTATTTAAGAAGAAGAAAAAATCTATATATAAAAAAATGTAGCAAAGAAAAAAAGAAGTAAACACACCACACTATAATCTTAATGTTAAAAAAAGAGAAAGTTATACTTAATTTTAACAAAGGCAAGTAGTTCCGGCTGATCTTCTTTTCCATGTATGGATATCACTTACAGTTTTCTTCTTTTGTTTATGTTCGCCTTCAGGTTAATATCTTCTTTTTTACAAACTTGTTTGAATACCAAAAGAGTTCCATGTGGTGCTGTCAATCTCCTTTATCTGCTGATCTGCTCCTCGTAGACTTCTGTTCTATTTTTGACTTCCGCTATCGGCGATCGCTATGGCTGTGTCCAGGCAGCCGCCTGGGCACAGCTCTCCATTCCTGCAGCTAACCACCGGGGCCGCGGCGATCCGTCCCAGGGGATCCAGGAGACCCCCTGTCCTGGGCCGACCCCTCCGGATATCGGCACAACGCAAAATGGCATCCTGCAGGGTGGAAAGGAAGGTTGCAGTGCCAAAGCTCAGCCACCGCTCCTCCGGCGCGATCGGGCTCCACCCGGAAGTTCTCCAGGAGTTATTTTCTTTAGGGTATGTTCTAAGTAAAAGAAATGACCTCATCCAGTTCCTGTCGCTATTCATCCACACCGCTCCAGCACGTTCTTTATGTCTTTGACTGCACAACAGTCCTAATGGCTGCCTCTCCTCTGGATGAAAGGGAATTAGCCCTGGGTCAACCAGAAGAGCTGTTGCTCTTTGGTAGGGCACCCCTCCACTCTTTGTTACCCCTACAGGGTGTCCTTATGGGCTCTCCAATGAAGGAATTTGGTGCAGGTTCACAGAGCTTTATTCCTCACATCTGACAGCACCATGACATCAACTGGAAGTTCTCTATCCTAATATATGTTATTGCTCATTTGTTTCCTCACACTACCCTTCCAGTTATTGATGGCAGGATACCGATGAGGTTTGAAGCTGAAGATGGCAGAACGTACATACCCCCCCCCCCCGATAGTAATGTTAGTCTTGCAAGGAAACAAAAGAGAGAGAGAAGGGGAAACAAATAGAGAAAATGAATGTATTTAGTTGTTAAATGGGAAGTCCAATGGGAAGACAGAGGCCCATCCAGCAGTACATGGATTGGCAGCAGTTAGTGTTCTGAGTTATAAATCAGGCGGAGATAAGTGTCTCTGGGTGAATTGCCAGTGGCCATGCAACAGGGGGAAGTTTGGGGGCCCAGTGTAGGATGGGGTGCTGACAGAGGGCCAACCAAGAATGAACACCCATGATAGGTCTGCAACCTATATGTCTTGGGAGAATGACTGTATAGAAATAGAATAAACAAACAAACAAATAATGGGGTGCCCAGGGTGAAGTGAGGACAATAATGTTGCCACAGTTAATTGTCCATTTCCATATCTGATATGGTAGGATGTGTACATAACTTTAGGGAAAGACAGTCCTACAGGTAACCTAATCCTATTCCATATAGAGCTTTAAAGGTGATTATCAGCACCTTGAATTGTACCTGGAAAGAAACTGGAAGGTAGTATATCTTGTGCAGTGGGCACAAGATACACTTGGGCAAATCTAGGGCCCTGTTACTATGCACGCTGCTGCATTCTAGACCAGCTAAATTTTCTAGATTGTCTTCAAGGGCAGCCCCATATAAAGTGCACTGCAGTAATCCAAACAGGAGAAGTCCAAAGCATGGGTGACCTTGAGCAAGACCTCCCAATCCAAGAAAAGGCATAATTGGTGTACCAGGTGAGCATGTGCGAACCTTCCCTCTAACTCTGGCTGCACATCAGCTTACTTTGATGTGCAGAACGTACTACCCCATCCAGAGTCAAACAATCATCTAGTCCTGGGGGCAGGGGGAAATTGTAGAAATGAGTAGCATATTAAATTGAATGAATGAGAAAATAAGAATGACAACCTACCTTTAAAAAGAGCATATGAAATGGCATTGCTTACAATTTCATCTCCAGCATCTTCAGTTTTGATGATAGTTAGCAGATGAGGATTTTCAAGTATTTCTTTGATCTAAAAAAGGTAAATCAAGATTTCATCTGTCCCCCAAATCTTTCTAAATCAATAAACTTTTATTTTACTTAAACATTTCCTGACACTTAAAAAGATACAGCATATAGGTTCATACATAATAGATACAATGAGGGTGGTCCTGGTGCTCTTTGAACTTGGTTGTTTCAGTGTGTTGAATGTTACCTAGTTTGGGTAATGAATATTGATATCCATGCAATTTTATCCAAAAGTGTTTTAAAAACTTTGGTGGACCACCCGTGGGTTCAGCTCCTCGCATCATCTGGAAGTGACTGTTGAACATGCAAATGGGGCCTAAAACAGTATTTCAGGTGTTAGATTAATTACCAACAAAACAATTGGGTAAACCTCCTTTCTTTTGCTGAGATTGCTTACAACAATTCAGTGCACAGTACTACCAGTTTCATCCCTTTTAAAGTGGCCACAGGGCAGGACTTTATATCTATTCCTGAATTGCCCCATGCCTGCGATGGTGAAACTATGGCACGCATGCCACAGGTGGCATGTGGAGCCATTTCTTTGGGCCTGTGAGCCATTGCCCTATGTCACTTCCACTGCACATTTATGCACACATGCTAGTTGATTTTCAGCTAGCCACACCCAAATCACCCCTCCTCTCCCAGGAGTCTCCACATACCCTATGTTGGATGTCAGGGCTTGTGCAGAGGCCACTGGAGGACCTCTGGAGGGCTGAGAGAGGCTGTTTTCACCTTCCCCAGACTCCTGGAAAGTCACTGGAGCCTGGGGTGTTGGATCTAGAGGGTCCTTACCTTTGCAAGGTGCTCAGCCCGCTGGGACTGAGCCAGGACCTTCCGGAGGTGATGGTTATTAAAGTACAGACAGAGCATGTTCGAATGAACTAAACTTTTATTAGAAAAAGTAGAAAAATAAAGATTGTCTGAAGAGATATAAAATGGCACATCTACATTGCTAATGAAGATAATGCATAATGGAGATTCTCTAAAACTAGAGATCTTCTTCCTACAAGGAGGAAGATGTGAGCAAACAGGTTACATCACAAAGGAGGAGCTACATTAATAAACAGAGTTAACTATCTAACTACTGGATGTTTCTCAATGTCTTTGGAGGCTGTCAATCACAGCGTGACACCCCTTCTTTGTCAGTCATCAGAGACATAAGGGACATCAGGACATCAAGGCATCAGTTCACTTAAGGCACATCTTGTTGGTGAGGTATTCATGTCGATCAACTGGCAACGGCTTATTCAGCAAGTCAGCGATCTGCTCAGTAGTAGGTACATTCTGAAGTTTTACAAATCCTTCTTTCACCTTCTCTCTGGTATTTTGATACCGGATGTCAATGTGCCGTGAACGAGCTCCAACAAATTCAGCTTCAGCAATATATGTGACTGAAATGTTATCCTCCATAATAACAATTGGTTTCTTTGGACTTTCCCAAATACTATCAATGAGATTAAAAAGAGAGGTTAACTCATTACAGCAATCAGAAACACATGCATATTCAGACTCAGTTGAAGAGCAAGAAATAAACTTCTGCTGCCTAACTTTCCAAAAGAAAGGACAACCATTTAAAAACAGTACATAACCAGAAGTACTTTTTCGTGTTTCTGTGTCACTTGCCCAGTCAGCATCTGCATAACAAATCACTTCAGGGTACTCAACATGATTCGGCTCGAGGTACAACTTCTTGTCCTTTGTGAGCTTCATGTATCTCAACAGTCTCTTTATGCAAGACCAGTGAAATGTGGTTGCGTTGCCAACGTATCTGGACAGTAGATTCACACTCAGCGAAATGTCAGGTCTTGTCCAACTGCTGATGTACAATAGCGATCCAATCACTGACCGGTACAGTGTTTTGTTGTCAAAAGCAGGATACTCTTCTCGGGTTAACCTATAAAAATCAGTCTGCATAGGAGAACGACAAGTTTTCGCATCAGACATATTACAATTCTGCAAGAGCTGGTCAACCTTACTTTCTTGTGAAAGAGAGAACCCCTTCTCAGTTTTCTCAAACTGAACACCTAGATAATCATTAATATGCCATAGGCTTTTTAAGGTGAAATGTTTCTCAAGACCCTTAGCAAAAGTTTTACTGGTGCTTTCATTTGGACCTATGTAAACAATATCATCAACATAAACAAGAACAATTTCATAAGTCTTACCTTGCCCTTTTGTGAACACGCATTCATCAGGGATGGACTTAATAAAGCCCATTGAATTTAGCTTTTGGGATAACAACTTGTACCACATAAGGGCACTCTGTTTGAGGCCATATAAAGACTTGCTCAGAGACCAGACTTCACCTTCTCGGTCCTGGAACCCGGGAGCACCCTTGACGTAGATCTCTTCATTCAGATCAGCGTTCAAATAGGCAGTCTCTACATCAAACTGAAAAACCTCTAAGTCCAAAGCAATAGCAGTGATTAGGGCAATCTTGACACTCTCATTTTTGACTGTGGGTGAATATGTGTCAGTGTAGTCATCCGGATAAACTTGAGAGAATCCTTGAGCTACAAGTCTAGCTTTATACAGTTTTCCTTCATTAGGTTTCTGTTTGAGCTTATACACCCAGCGTGTGCCAATGACTTTCTTCTTGTTGGGAGGCTCCACCTGTTGGAACACCTTAAGTTTCTTTAGGCAGTCCAGTTCGCGTTCCATAGCCTCATACCATTTTTCTTGTTCAGATTCAGGCAAAAGTTTGATCTGGTGAAAATGATCAGGTGGAAGTGTAAGATTATTGCACATGAAAAGAAAAGGAGATTCAGATACTTGCTGTGCAAATCTCTTTGGAGGAGTTCCTTTAGTGGTTCTCTTTGAACGTCTTGGAACGCTGGTCCATCCTTCATCATCATCTCCGCCTTCAAGTTCATCGCCAGGGATTTCCTCTGCGACTGTCGAAGGCTGTTCATCGTCTGGAACATTCGGAATATCTGGCACAGCTCCCTGGGCATCAGGTATCGCCACACCTTCCTTAGGAAAATAAACTGAAGTATCATTACTATGTATACTGGACCAATTTGTGTCTTCCTCAAATTTGGCTGAATTAGAAATATAAACTCTGTGATGAGAGTCAGCAAATTTGTGGTACTTGGAGACTTCATCAAAGCCGATGAATCTCATTCTTTCTGACACAGGACCTCCTTTCCTTCTTTGTTCAAGTGGAATGTTAACAGTGGCATAACAACCAAAAATGTAGATGTTTTGAACATCAGGCTTCTTGGCATGAAGCAAGTGATAAGGAGTGTCTTGTATGACGCTACTCCATGTTCTGTTAACAATGTAATTAGCATACCTTACTGCTTCGCCCCAGTATGAAAAGTCCAAGCCTGCATCCTCAAGGAGACAACGAAACATCGTCTGCAAGATCCCGTTCCTCCATTCACAAATACCGTTGTGTTGGGGAGTCGCAGGTGCTGAGGTCTGCTGGCGGATTCCATTCCTGGCCATCCATCCTTGGAACTGTTGCGACATGAATTCGCCTCCACGGTCACTTTGAATTCGCTTGATCCAGACGTCGTGTTGGGTGAGTATCTCTGCAGCAAAGTCTTTAAAGACCTCAAACGCCTCTGATTTTTGTTTTAAAAGAAAAACATAGCCAAATTGTGAGTAACTGTCAACTACAGTTAAGAAATACTTACGTTTACCAACAGTAGGCCGAAATGGACCGACAATGTTGGTGTGGACCAATTCAAAAATGCGTGAACACAATCGGACAGCAACCTTAGGTATGGGTGAATTTTTGGACTTGGCTGAGTTACAAATTTTGCAGTCTAAGTAAACTTGGCAAGTCCCATCAATTTTAAAACCATCAACATATTCAGACATCTTTGCTAAGACGGGGTAAGAAGCATGCCCCAAGCGACGAGGCCATCTGTGGACACACCTGGAATGAAAAGATTTGTTTGTTAATATATGTTTAACATTTGTAACAGTATTAGGAACCTCAGGGATTTCATTGGCTTTAGAAGCCTCTGAATTAGTAGTTGCACCAGGTTTTCTCTCTGGACCTGTGCTTTCGCCCATTGGAACGCTTATACTTACACCACCTTTCATTGGAGGTTTAGGTTTTAAATAAAAAACACCTTTAATGGGAATGGCAGTAGCAAGAAGTTTGCCATCCTTGATGATGTTAGTGTCTGTGAGTTCAAAGTTTATTACAACCTTTAATTCTTCTCTCAGGCAATAACCACTAAAAATGTTGTTCTTGGCAGTTGGAACATAGAAAACATTTGAGATAAGGGAGTCCAGTTCTTTGACGAAGACTTTTCTTTTTTCCTTCCACCTTGGAGTGTAGATCCCCAAATCCAATCAATTCCTTGACATCTGTCTGGTGTAGCTCAGTGAAGGATTCCTTCCGGTACACGATGTGCACCGCTGCTCCGCTGTCTAGGGTCCATAACTCACGTATGTCGTAGAGTGGACTCTTCTCAGGAACAGTGTTGAGGAAGATGGTACTAACGTAAGTAGCTTTCTCATCTTTGGAGTCTTTGGGAGTTGTCTTTGCAGTCCCAGAACTCTTTCCTCGGGATCCTTTCTTCTGTGCCCCCTTTGGTTGAGTTGGGTATGGTGGAGGGTCAGATGTGCCAGAATGGACACTTTGCAAATCAGCAGACTTGTGAGTGTCATCCTTCTTAGGTTGTTTCTGGCGTGGGTACTTTGGAGAACTGGTTTTCTGTTGACCGCTCTTTGCCAACTTAGGTTTGAATGTTGCTGACATAGGCCTAAGGCTAGTGCACAGCAACTCTTCTTCTTCAGTTAGCATGTTACAGAGTCTCTGTGTGGTCTTTTGGGCCAATGGAAGTATACTGAACTTGTAAATGACTTCCCTCCATTCAGGACCAAGGGAAGTTATGATAGCAGCATTGACTTGATTATTGTCATAGTGATATCCTCTCTCCTCTAAATCTTTATGCATGGTTAGCATCTTAGATAAGTGTGGAGCAAGTTCACTCCCAGTTGGAAGTTTAGTATTGGTAAACTTGGATATCAGGATGTAGTTGCCTTCATCTGATACTGGCCTAAACATGCCATCAAGTGACTCTAACAGCTCAGCAGAAGTGATGTCATGAGTGTACCTCATTGACAATTGTGAGTCCATGCTCATAAGAATGAGTAGCTTGGCTTTTATGTCAGCTTCTCTTTCTTCTTCAGTCCAGCGCCTTACTGGGGGATTGTGAGCAATCCCATCTATGTCGTGAGCCAGTAGGTGCAAATTAATCCTGTGAAGCCACTTCCTGTAGTTGTGTCCATTGGGCACCAGCACGAACTCACCTTTCAATGCAGAAGAGGTAATGGTTTGCCTTGTAGATGCAGTTGTCTGAACTGCTTGCAGCGGTTGGAGTTGAGCCCCAACCCCTGCTGGCAAACCTGGTGGTTGAGCCATCTGAGGAAGTTGTACTTGCATCTGTGGAGTAAGGACTGGAGGCCTCTGTGGTGACGCAGAAGTACCTGGAATTTGAGGGATTGGATCCCTTTGCATCTGTGCGGCGAGAGAAGCTCTAGATACATTAGACTTCACATGATACACATTGGTTTCAGGAGAAAGTTCTGCTTTTTGAGCGTGCCATCCACTAGTGGCCGCTGTTGCGTAACTTGCTGCAGTGGGTAAATTAACCCCCCCCCCGCTACTCCCGGCTGCAAAAGGCAAATGTTCCATTTTTTTTTCTGTGGGCAATCTTGCCCTCCCTTCTCCCTCTGGAAGGGCCTCTATGTTAGATAAGGTGGCAGGGTAGAAGTGAGTGATCACCGAAGCGTGTCCTTTTTGCGCATGTGTGTCTTCGGCTGGATAGGAGGAGTACATTCCTACACTATCTGCTTTCTGAGACTGGGCATACGTGGCTTCTTCCAAGGACACAGACTCCATCTTTTCTGTAATTAATTTAAGTTGGAGTTTCTTCAAAGATCTTAATTCAGTTCTTGCTTCATTAGCTTTTTCTAAGTAACTGAAGTAAATTTCTCTCTGCGCATTATTTTTCATAGTAGGTAAATTATCAAAGTGAAGACAGAATGACTCTAACTGATGAATTTCTCTCTCATGTTTTTCAATGATTCCCTCAATTTTCTCCAGATTCAGGGGTGTCCCCTTTATTCTAGCAGAAGTGAGAGAAATCAAATCATCGAGATGCTTTGTCTTGGCAGAAGCCTTTGCAGGCAAAGCTGATGATTGAAATTCTTGAGATGGAAAAGGAGTTAAAGTTTCTTCCTCTGCTTCTTCGTCACTAGGCTGATTTGAAATACTGCCTGAGGGGCACCCTTGGGCAGATTTACTTTCTTCCTCCCGAATCCCAATTTGATCATCAATTAGATAAGAGTGACTTACGATTTGTTGAGATTCGCCGGCGTCGGAAAGTTCCGTCTCACGTTGCAAAGACATGATGCACTCCCTTTTCGTATCCGTAGCATGGATAATTTCTTTTAGCTCAGCAAGCTGCTGGCTGGAGATTGAATCGATGTAGGATTGCGTGAGTGGATTTTTCTTCCGTTTGACTGGCATCTGGAGAACAGCCAGTGAAGCTTACGGAGAGTAAGCGTCTGTTTCTTTAATAGTAACCGTCTCTCTGCTTACCATGTTGGATCTAGAGGGTCCTTACCTTTGCAAGGTGCTCAGCCCGCTGGGACTGAGCCAGGACCTTCCGGAGGTGATGGTTATTAAAGTACAGACAGAGCATGTTCGAATGAACTAAACTTTTATTAGAAAAAGTAGAAAAATAAAGATTGTCTGAAGAGACATAAAATGGCACATCTACATTGCTAATGAAGATAATGCATAATGGAGATTCTCTAAAACTAGAGATCTTCTTCTTCCTACAAGGAGGAGGATGTGAGCAAACAGGTTACATCACAAAGGAGGAGCTACATTAATAAACAGAGTTAACTATCTAACTACTGGATGTTTCTCAATGTCTTTGGAGGCTGTCAATCACAGCGTGACATGGGGAGGGTTGAAATTGGGCCTACCAGGCCTACTGAAGGTCCAGAAATGGGCCGTTTCCTGCCTCCAGAGGCTTCAGGGAGGCCTGTTAGGCCCAAAATGTGGTGCATAGAGGTCATGTGTGCATGGGGGAGGGAGTGCAGTGGCAAAGGTCACACGCACATGCACAGGGGGAGCAGGGAAGCATGGATCAGATCATACATGCATGCACAGGGAGTGGGGTGCATGGGGGGGAATTGCACTATGGGTGTGGGCACATTCATGCACTTTCAACACCCGAGGAAAAAAATGTTAGTCTTGTCTTTTAAATGCAGATGGAGTTGCACTGTACATAAAAGACCACTACAATGTCACTGAGATACAAACTATAAAAGAAGAAAACCTTCTATAAAGCTTATGGGTCAACATCAAAGAAGAAAAAAGTGCAACACAACAATTGGTGTGTACTACAGACCACCAAACCAAACAGAAACAATGGACAGCCTTTTCAACAACTAACTGACACACATATGCAAGAAAAACAACACAGTAATAAGAGAGGGAGACTTTAACTACCCGGACATAAATTGGAAAAATAATTCCACACCAAGCAAAAAATCAAACAAATTTCTGACATGCCTAGCAGACAACTTTGTAGTCCAAAAAGTAGAGGAAGGAACTAGAGGGGCAGCCACACTGGATCTAATTCTCACAAACAGAGAAGAAGTGATCACTGGGGTCGAAACAGATGGAGTGCTGCGTAAAAGTGACCACAACATTCTCAAATTCAATATAATATCAACACAATCAACTAGACCCAACAACACCAAAATCCCAGATTTTAAAAAAGCATACTTCAATAAACTAAGAGAAAACTTGAGAGTGATCCCTTGGACAACAGTCCTAAAAGGCAAAACCACACAAGAAGCTTGGGAAATCTTAAAAACCATGATCACAAAAGCCCAAAACAATGCTATCCCGATGAAAAAGAAACACCCAAAATCCAAAAGGAAACCAGCTTGGCTACACAAGGACCTAACAAACAAACTGAATGAAAAAAAAAAGACAAATACAAAAAATGGAAAGAAGGGCACATAACCAAGGCAAGAATACCAACAAATGGCCAGAATCTGCAAAGAAAAAATCAGGACAGCAAAAGCCCAGTATGAACTAAGCCTAGCAAAAAAGGTCCAAGACAATAAAAAAAGTTTCTTCCAACACATAAACACCGGGAAAAAAATCAAGGAAGCAGTCTGTCCACTAGAAAGAGGAGACGGCACAGAAGTAACGGTTCTTCTGCAGAGGAGCCAAAGGCCAAACCACAAGATCCGGTTCCGGTGGAGCAGCGGGAAGGAAGGAGGGATGCCACTGCTCCGCTGGACTACGGTGATAACACCAATAATATAGGTAATTTCTGAACTAATTTGAAGGCCAGTGTGCATGTTCGGTGAGCCGAAAGTTCCTTGTCTTGGTGTCCGGTTCCTGTGCGGCGTCCTCTCCTTGGTTTTTCCGTGGGAGAGCTGAGAGCTGGGAGCCCCGATCAGCTGGGGCTCGGAAGATGGCGGCCGCCAGCGTGCATGTTCTGTGAGCCGGCGTGTACTGTATACTCGGTGGGCTGAAGGTTGAAGGTTCTTCATTGTGGTGTCCGGTTCCTGTGTGGTGTCCTCTCCCTGTTTTTGCTGTGGGAGAGCTGAGAGCCCCGATCAGCTGGGGCTCGGAAATGGCGGCCGCTGTGGAGCGAGCGAACTGCCTCGCCTCCGAGTCCTCTTCCTGAGTTCCTCTCCCACTCCGGTAACGCTCCACGCCGAGACTGAGGCTGGCGGGACAAATGAAGGAGTTTGGGGCGAGTTCTGTAAGCCAACAAGCCGGTGAGTCGGGTGAGCTGAAGGAGTTGGTCTGTGTCAGAAGAGAACGCTCTGGAGGGAAATGCGACCAGCCAGGCAGACCCGGGACGCCGAGCAGCTGTGTGGTGGGTGCGCTCGGCGTTGGAGGAGACCTGGCAGATGGAGGACCGACCATTGCGATAGGAGAGAGGAGACTGAAAGGAGACCAAGAGAGGGCTGGTAGATCAAGGCCTGGTGGTGGGAGAGTCATACAGACATGGACACCCCCCCCTCCCTATTTTTTTGGGGGGGAAGAGAGATACTGAATGACCTTGACTTGAATAATCTCTGCCCCTGAGAACTTGGCACTTGGCACTTTGAGAAATTTGACACTTCTGAGAACTCGCCACTTGGAAAAAAACTTGGCATCTTGGGAAACTGGCACTTTGAAAACTTTAGCACTTTTGAAAACTTAGCACTTTTTATTAGCTGCTGTGGACCGGATTTCCTAAATGAACTGAATTATTCATTTTTACCTATATTAGTATTTTCTACATTCTTTATTTTTATATTTAGCTTTAATGGTGTTTTAATATTGATATTTCTAATTTTTAATATATTTTTTATACTTTTATATTAACTTATTAGTCTAATTAATCTATTTTAAATCAACTGGGGGGGTTAAATTGATGTATAACTGGGGTGGGTGCAACAATGTGTATGGGAGGAGTGATTGGTATGAGTGGGATGATTGGAGTGGGTGGGGTTATGGGATAAATGGGAATAGTATGAATGATTTATTTGGCCCACCTGACGCTGGAGAGGCGGGAGGGAAGGGGGCATCGATCTCTGGGGTGGCAGAGGGTCGGAATATCCCGGTGTTGCTGGGGAGAGGTAGATATGGCGGGAGCCACGGAGTTAGCCGTTCCAGGGGAACGAGGGATCGCTGTTTAATAACTATTTCTTGTTCCGGCTCCGTGAGCTCAACCCAGGGCACTGGTGATGAGTGTAACTCTGGCCCTGGGCTCAGGTTGCTGCTGCTCAATGCCAGGTCGGTGGTAAATAAAGCTCTCCTCATCCGGGATTTAATCCTGGATGAGGAGGCCGACCTGGCATGTGTAACTGAAACCTGGCTGGGCCCGGAGGGAGGAGTTCCTCTCTCGGAAATCTGCCCAGCTGGGTTTCAGATATGGCATCAACCTTGACCCCAGGGAAGGGGGGGAGGAGTGGCTATTGTAGCCAGGGAGAGCCTTGGCCTGCGTGGGCTCGTTGCTCCGGAGATTGCGGGTTGCGAGTCCCTCCTTGTGAAGTTGGACTTAGGGGTTCAGGTGGGCTTGTTTCTCACGTACCTGCCTCCCAGCTGCGTGTCAAAAGCCCTGCCTGTGCTGCTCGAGGAGGTAGCTGGGCTGGCGGTGGAGTTCCCCGGACTTATTGTTCTGGGGGACTTCAACCTGCCGTCGCTCGGCGAAACCTCTGGGTTGGCACAGGAGTTCATGGCCACCATGACAGCCATGGACCTGACTCAAGTAGTACAGGGTCCGACTCACGAGGGAGGGCACGCACCTGACATGGTATTCCTTTCCGAGCAATTGAGTAATGGTCTGAGACTAAGGGGCTTAGAAGTGTTGCCTTTGTCATGGTCAGACCATTTCCTACTACGGCTTGACTTCCTGGCTCCAATCCTTCCCCGCAGGGAGGCAGAACCAATTAAGATGTTCCGCCCCAGACGCCTGATGGACCCAGAGGGCTTTCAGACGGCGCTTGGGGTTATTCCAGAGGCACTCGTCCACAGTTCGGCGGAGTCTCTTGCGGAGGCCTGGAACAAGGCTGCAGCGGAGGCTCTTGACCGGATTGCGCCTTTGCGACCTCTCCGTGGCGCTAGACCCCGTAGAGCTCCATGGTTCAACGAGGAGCTCCGGGAGTTGAAACGCCAAAAGAGACGTCTAGAGAAGCGATGGAGGAAGAGTAAGTCCGAATCTGATCGAACACTTGTAAGAGCTTTTATTAAGACTTACAAAGTGGCGCTCAAGGCGGCAAGATGCGCGTACCATGCCGCCTTGATTGCATCAGCGGAATCCCGCCCGGCCGCTCTGTTTAGGGTGACCCGCTCCCTTCTTAACCAGGGGGGAGTTGGGGAGTCCTTGCAGAGCAGTGCCGAGGATTTTAACACGTTTTTCGCTGATAAAATCGCCCAGATCTGGGCTGACCTCGACTCCAATTGGAAAACAGAGTTGACTGACAACGAGTCAGTCGAGGTGACTGGGGCATGTACTTGTCCACCTGTCTGGGAAGAGTTTGATCTGGTGACACCTGATGAAGTGGACAAGGCCATTGGAGCTGTGAATTCCGCCACCTGCTTACTGGATCCGTGTCCCTCCTGGCTGATCTTGGCCAGCAGGGAGGTGACACGGAGCTGGGTCCAGGAGATTACCAATGCTTCCTTGGGGAGGGGAGTTTTTCCATCACTCTATAAAGAAGCACTCGTGCGCCCCCTCCTCAAGAAGCCTTCCCTGGACCCAGCCGTACTTAACAACTATCGTCCAGTCTCCAACCTTCCCTTTATGGGGAAGGTTGTCGAGAAGGTGGTGGCACTCCAGCTCCAACGGTCCTTGGAAGAAGCTGATTATCTAGGTCCCCAGCAGTCGGGTTTCAGGCCCGGTTACAGCACGGAAACTGCTTTGGTCTGCACCGGCTGGAGGGGTTGGGGGTGGGAGGCACTGTTCTCCAGTGGTTCTCCTCCTACCTCTCCGGTCGGTCACAGTCGGTGTTAGTGGGGGGTCAGAGGTCGACTCCGAGGTTTCTCCCTTGTGGGGTGCCTCAGGGGTCGGTCCTCTCCCCCCTGCTATTTAATATCTACATGAAACCGCTGGGTGAGATCATCCAAGGGCATGGGGTGAGGTATCATCAGTACGCTGATGATACCCAGATTTACATCTCCACCCCATGTCCAGTCAATGAAGCAGTGGAAGTGATGTGCCGGTGTCTGGAGGCTGTTGGGGCCTGGATGGGTGTCAACAGACTCAAACTCAACCCGGATAAGACGGAGTGGCTGTGGGTTTTGCCTCCCAAGGACAATTCCATCTGTCCGTCCATTACCCTGGGGGGGGGGAATCCTTGACCCCCTCAGAGAGGGTCCGCAACTTGGGCGTCCTCCTCGATCCACAGCTCACATTAGAAAAACATCTCTCAGCTGTGGCGAGGGGGGCATTTGCCCAGGTTCGCCTGGTGCACCAGTTGCGGCCCTATCTGGACCGGGACTCATTGCTCACAGTCACTCATGCCCTCATCACCTCGAGGTTCGACTACTGTAATGCTCTCTACATGGGGCTACCTTTGAAAAGTGTTCGGAAACTTCAGATCGTGCAGAATGCAGCTGCGAGAGCAGTCATGGGCCTACCTAGGTATGCCCATGTTTCAACATCACTCCGCAGCTTGCATTGGCTGCCGATCAATTTCCGGTCACAATTCAAAGTGTTGGTCATGACCTTTAAAGCCCTTCATGGCACTGGACCAGAATATCTCCGAGACCGCCTTCTACCGCACGAATCCCAGCGACCAATTAGGTCCCACAGAGTGGGCCTTCTCCGGGTCCCGTCAACTAAACAATGTCGGTTGGCGGGCCCCAGGGGAAGAGCCTTCTCTGTGGCGGCCCCGACTCTCTGGAACCAACTCCCCCCAGAGATTAGAACTGCCCCTACTCTCCCTGCCTTCCGTAAACTTCTTAAAACCCACCTCTGTCGTCAGGCATGGGGGAACTGAAACACCTCCCCCGGGCATGCACATTTTATGTATGGGATGTTTGAGTGTATGCTTGTTAACAAAATGGGGTTCTTTTAAATGTTTTAAATTATATTTGGATTTGTTACAAACTGTTATGTTATGCTGTGAGCCGCCCCGAGTCTGCGGAGAGGGGCGGCATACAAATCTAAATAAATAAATAAATAAATAAATAAATAAATAAATAAATAAATAAATAAATAAATAAATAAATAAATAAATAAATAAATAAATAAAGAGAAAGCAGAACTGCTCAACACCTTTTTTGCATCTGTTTTCACGCACAAAGAAACAACAAAACAACGAGTTTGTATCACAGCTGCCGAAATCAAAATTGGAACAAAACACTACTTTAATAGAAATACAGTAAGACACCACCTATTGGAACTGAATGAGTACAAATCACCAGGACCAGATGGCCTGCACCCCAGAGTCCTAAAGGAGCTAGTCGATGTCATCACTGAACCTCTGTACCACATCTTTCAAAAATCCTGGACAACAGGAGACCTGCCAGATGATTGGAAACGAGCCAACGTGGTCCCTATTTACAAAAAAGGCCAAAAAACAGACCCAGGAAACTATAGACCGATCAGCCTAACGTCTATTCCCGGGAAAATATTGGAAAAGATAATCAAGAAACAGATCTGCCACCATCTTGAATTGAACAACGTAATAACCACCAGCCAACATAGATTTGTCAGAAACAAATCATGCCAAACCAACCTCATTTCATTTTTCAACACTGTGACCAAATCAATTGACCAGAGAAATGCAGTGGACATAATATACTTAGACTTCTGCTAGTGCTTCATCCTCACTGTCCGAGGCAGTTGGCAACCAGACTCCCACAGATCCACATCAAAATCCCCAGCCTAGAGCCAATCACAACACCACCACCACCCGGAAGGCCCCTCCCCCAGACCCTGCACAGAAGACGGGGCTTGTTCGGGAACTGGAGATGGAAAGCATGAATAAGATCCAGAGCATCCACCAAGGGGGCCTCCACCCCCTTAGTCCAATGCACCAAGTACTGGAAAACAATCCTCCACCCATCGTGAATACCGGATGGCGAGAATCGGGGCATCAGGCAAATGGTCACAAGCACAAGGCAGGGCTGGTACACCAGGAGGAAGTGAGCAAATAGGACTAACAGGAACCAAAAGGGAACAATGGAACACCGGGTAAATCCGCAGGTAGTTAGGCAGGGTCAAACAGTAGGCCACAGGGTTGATGACATGCTTGACAGGGAAAGGACCCATGAACTGTGGATCCAACTTCTGACGCAGTGACTCAGACAGGATGTATTTCGTGGAAAGTCACACCTGGTCTCCAACAGCCAACGGGGGGACATCACAACGAGAGCAGTCGGCATACCTCTTATAGTTCACCTTGGTTTTGTTGAGGTATCTCTTGACTATCTTGTGCACCAGCTGTAGCTCAGACAGGAACTCTTCCACGGCTGGGACTGGGGAATCCAAAAGTGTCAATGGGAAGAAATGAGGATGGTATCTGTAATTGGCATGAAAGGGGGTAGTCTGCGTCAATGTGTGCTGAGAATTATTAAATGCGAACTCTGAGAGGTACCGTGACCATTCGGACTGCCGGTCTGACACAAAGCACCTCAGATACTGCTCGAGAAAGCCAATGACATCTCCATGCCAACATCAGTCTGGGGTGCTGCATGAACTCCAGGCAGATCTGCACCTGCACCTGCAAGGTCGACATGAGTTCCTTCCAGAACAGCGCTGTGAACTGGGTCCCTCTGTCGGACACCACCCTGTCCGGAAGGCCACGGAGCCAGAAAATGTGCTGGGTGGTGACTTGAATCGTGGGCACTTGTCAACCGGGGGTGAAGTACGCTATTTTTGTCAAGATGTCTACCATCACCATCATCATGGTGAATCCCGAAGAAGAGGGCAGTCCATGGAAGCAGCCCCCCAAGGCCTCTCAGGCATCGGCAAAGGCTGCAGGAGACCTGGCGGGGTTCTTGTGGCAGACTTGGCCTGGTGGCAATGCATGCAGGTGTTTACATACAATTGCACATTGTTGCAAAGCTGAGGCCACCAAAATGTCTGCGACACCAGCTCAAAAATATTGAATAGTCCAAAGTGACCAGCGGCAGGATTGTCATGGAACTGGGACATGATCAGGCCACGAAGCAGGCCTGCTGGGACATATAGCTGCCCTCAGTACCGGAGAACACCATCCCAAAATGTCCATGGAGAGTCAGGACTGATCTCCCGCACCCACTGGGCAACAAAACCATCCCCTTGCTGCACCTCCTGAATGCACTGGCACAAATCTATGGGTTTGTGTGTGGCAGCCAGGGATTCCGTGGGCAAAATAGCTTGCAATGGGGCCAGTTCCTTGGGGTGAAAGAATTCCGGTTTTCAAGACAGGGTGTCTGCTCGAGGATTCTAGTAACTTGGCATATATCGGATCCAAAAGTTGAACTGTGCAAAGAAAAACGACCATCAGATTTGCCATTGGTTCAACTTTCGGGCAGTTTGCAGGAACTCCAGGTTTCGGTGATCTGTCCGAACTTCTACTTGGTGCCGGGCTCCTTTGAGATGGTGCCTACAAGTCTCAAAGGCAGACTTGATGGCCAACAACTCCTTTTCCCAAATGGTGCAGTTCCTGTCAGAGGGCATGAGTTTACGGGAGTAGTAGGCGCACAGGAGCAGGGTACCACCATCTGGATGCGCCTGGAGGAGCACAGCCCAAATGGCGACATCAGAAGTGTCAGTTTCTACTACGAACAGCCGACGTGGGTCTGGGTGCTGCAAGAGAGGTTCTTCATGAAGGCATCCTTGAGGCCCTCACACGCCTGCTGCTTGGCCTCACCACACTGGAACGGCACTTTTTTCTGCAGAAGCTGGGTGAGGGGCGTGGTCAGAGTGGCAAAGCCTGGAATAAATGTGCGATAATAACTCGCAAATCCCAAAAGTCCTTCATTCACCGGAGGGGTTGCCAGGTTTTCAGAACTGACACCTTACCCGGGTCCATGGCAAAGCCCTCTGGAGAAATGATGTGCCCCAGGAACTTGCTGGTTGTTTGAAAAAATTGGCACTTCTTCAGTTTGGCATAGAGCTTTTGCTCGCCCAACCGCTGCAAGACATGGCGTAAATGCTGCAGGTGACTGGACTGTGAGGGGGGGCAAATCAAGATGTCGTCGAGGTAAATAACGACAAAGTGGTCCAACATATCTTGAAAGACATCAGATGCTGGAAGACCGCTGGGGAGTTGTTGAGGCTGAAGGGCATGACCGCGTACTTGAAATGCCCGTACTGGGTTCTGAACGCCGTTTTCCACTCGTCCCCCGATCGGATCCACATCAAGTTGTACGTGCTCCGCAAATTCATCTTGGTGAAGATCTTGGCGGATCGCAGATGCTCCCTTAGTTCCAGGATCAACAGCAACGGGTACTGGTTGTGCAGGGTGATAGCATTGAGCCGTTGGTAATCACAACACAGTCTCAGATCCCCAGTCTTTTTCTTTATGAACAGAACGGGTGCAGAAAGGGGCGAGGTCAAGGGCCTGATGAACCCTTTGACTAGGTTCTTATCAATGAAGTCTTTGAGGGCCATGAGCTCAGACTTGGACATGGAATATAACCAACTGGCGGGAAGCTTGGCATTGGGGAGGAGGTTAATGGCACAGTTGTACGGCCAGTGAGGTGGCAGCCGATCCACCTCTTTCTCATTAAAGACATCAGCAAACTCCGCAAGGCAAGCTGGCAAAGAGACCTCGGTGGACCCGGGACCCTGAGCGGCACAGACATGACGGTGATGGTCCACACACTGCAGACTCGGGAACGACACAAAGTTCTGGGACCACACCACAATCCCAGGACCACAGGGAAATGGAGGCCTCGGGTGACATAGGACTGGAGGGCCTCCTCATGAGTCCCGATGCCCAGACACACTGGCTGGGTCTGGAAACGGATGGGCCCAGAAATCAAGACTCGCCCATTGATGGTCTCGACCATGAGAGGGAGGTTAACGGGGCACAATGACAGGAAATGATGCTGAGCAAAGGCCTTGTCCAAAAGGTTTCTGATGTCCCCCAAACCCATGAGGGCGTGGGCTGTGAGGTAATGGGAATGTCAGTCTACCAGGAGCTGAACATCAAGGGTTAAATGTCAGTACGAGTCGGGGTCATTAGCCAGAGAGTCTGGAGAGGGCTGAATACCAGCCTGACCTAGCATTGCCACCAGGCCGGGCTCCCCTCATTTCCAGACAGTGGCTTTGACAAAGTTGAAACAGACATGGGAGCTGGCACTGGTGAGGCAGGAGCTTTGGTCACAGGTGGTGCAGGATCAGGACCCGGCACTGGGGAAGTCGGGATGGCAGCAGCTGCCATTCTCCACTGCTTGCGAGGACAGGAACTAGCAAAATGGCTGGCCCCCTACAGTAGAAACCCATGTGCTGCCAAGCCATTTCCGTTGTGGACACATGGGATCTGGCAGAGCTCAAGTCCATAGGTTCCTCACTGTTGTGTTTGGGCCTGGGCCAGCCATTGCTCCCACAGATGGGAGAGACGCGGCACAAAGTGAATGTGAAAGCCTGGCTGACAGTCAGGAAAATGTGGCAAACAGCCAGGAAGACATGGCAGACAGCCAGGAGGACGAGGCCACTGGTACGCAGGATTCACCAGACAGCCCAGGGGATTTGGCATGCAGTCCCTCAGACAGTCTTTCGTCCCTGGATTCTTCTGCAGATCAATATATTGATCTGCGTAGCCAAAGAGCTATGCAGAGAAGGGATCGACTGAAGGAGTATTACAAATCATCATAGTAGCACCTGGGCTGGGTGTGGTTCTTATACTGAGGGCTGGGTGTGGTTCCCTTAATGAGGGCTAAAGGGATAAAAGGGAACAGAGGCCCAAGGCAAACTGTGGCTGTTTATCTGTGTTATTTTGTGGTTCCTCCTCTGAAGTTTCTGTTCCATGCCGTTGGAGTTTTCAACCCAGCTTTTTCAGACAAGTGGGAGGTGAAAACTCTGGGACTTGCTGTTTGCTTCAAAGATTCAAAAGGACTCCTGAAACGTCTTTGCTCATTCCAGGTTGTCTTTGTTTGTTTTTCCCTGTATTTTTGTATGCGGCTGAAGTAAGCCTTCAACTATCATTGTTTTCGGACACTAAGAACTGTTTTGAGTAACCCTTTTTGGTTTATTTAATGCAAGTTTGCTGATTAGCAGAGCACGTGTGTGTTTGATTTATTTTCCTTGGACTATTACTCATTGCCTGAGCCCAGTCAGGCAGAACACTCACGAGGCTCGGGAACTGGGCAATCCGCCAGATGTGGAGCTAGGGCAGGCTCAAAACATCGGGGCGCAGAAATCGGACACTGGACGGGCACAGCCGGCACCCCCTGACACGGAGCAGGTGCAGGCGCAGTGCCAGAAGCACAGGGGAAGGGCTGCTCAGTCCGCCGAGCCTCTCAGGCCAGCAGCCTGGCTTCAATATCCAAACAATGCTGCTCCATAGGTGTGAGCAATGGCCTCATGAATTAACTCATCCAACATGGCCTCAGGCAAGCCATCCTGAAAGGTTTCCAGCAACGCTGTCTCATTCCACTGAATTTGAGCACTGAGGCCCCAAAAATCACTCATATACCCGGCCAGCAGGCATGAGCCTTGCCTCAGCTGTTTCAGTGCACGCGTGGTCATCTGCTCCCACACTGGGTCCACATACTGCCGCCACAGCCAGTTGCAAAAAGCAGCGTAATCCTGCAGCAGCGGATCATTGAGGTCCAGCAGGGATGACACCCATGCCGCAGCTGGGCTGGCAAGCAAACTGCAGAGGAAAGTCACCTTCTCTGCGTTCAGGCTAAAGTCCATAGACTAGGCATTAATTAACAGCTGCACCTGACTGAGAAAAGCAGAAAACTGGCAGCGGTCTCCCCAAACTTCTCTGGCATGGCCACAAAACACTTCCGACATGGCAAAGGCTGTGGGGCTGGAACAACCTGCTGGACCAGTGGGGCTGGCTGGACTTCCTGAGCCAATTGGCCCACCTGGACCTGGAGGTCTGCCACAGTTTGAATCTCCTGACAAAAGACAGCAAACATGGCCTGAATCTCCTCCATGTTTTTAACAGCAGCAATCAAAACAAACACAGCAAAACAGTAGCAAACCACGAAACTTGGCCGGTGTGTGTTTGATAGGTGGGTGTTTATTCTGTTCTGCCTGGCTAATGGCAATTAGCCCCCCATGAGTTCAGAAGGATTTTCAAACACACAGCAAGGAAAGTCAGGCAATTACTTTTATATTCAGAGGCTTTAAAACACAAAGAAACTCAATTACTATTCAGTAATCCCAAGAGGTGATAGTTACTCACCCCCACAATTCATTTGACGCCAAGGTGTTTGCCAAAACAGAGAGTAATTTATGGAGCTATAAATCCAGAGTCTCACACGCCAATTCATCACAGCATTTCCTGGCTTAGGTGGGTAAGACTTCACAGAAGTTCCAAAAACTAAAAGCAGCCCCACGCTGCTCAATCTTCTTCCAAATACGCCAACAATAAATGCCCACGCCAAACACTCCCACTCTCCTGTATTTATCGGACTCTCTGCAGTGTAATTAACCCCTGAATAGCTGCACTCCATTATCTATTTTGGCACCTGCACAACTGTTCCCTTCATCCCAGAATCCTGCGTATACGGGGATTCAAGATAGGGTTGTCCATGATATCTTCCCCTTCTGAGTCTGAGGACTCCTTAGCTGAGGGACTAGCTGGTGGGATGGCTGCACCCATTCCCCTGACTCTTCCCCACCACACTGCCTCCTTCTGCTAGTGCTTCATCCTCACTATCCGAGGCAGTTGGCAACCAGACAGGTCTTCTATAAACAGAGAACTCCCACAGATCCACATCAAAATCCCCAGCTACAGGAGCTGGCCTAGAGCCAACCACAACATAAAGAAATGGAGTTCTTTTTTCAAGAAAACAGAAAGGAGGATATAACATTACAAATACTTTGGGATATCTCTAAAGGAAAATTTTAGCTGTTTGGTGATAACCTATATGAGCAAGAGGAATAGATAAAATAATATATATAAAAGAGACTTTGAAACAAAACATAGAAACTTGGAAAGACAGTTGCAATTATCTCTTGGATTTAAAAACTCAAGAAATGTTGGATTTAACCAAACATAAATTAAATTTAATGGAAAATGAAGAAGTAGCAAAGAATATTAAAGTAGCAAGACAAAATTTCTTTGAACATGTGAATGAGCCAGGAAGATGGTTGGCCTACAAATGAGAAAAATAAAGAGAAAAATAGATAAACAGAGGTTGAAAAAGGAGAATTACAATATAAGGAAGAGGAAAAGAAATAGATAGTATGGAGATATTATTAAAACTTATATAAACAAGAGACAATTGATGATAAGAAGATATGTCAGTACAAAGAAAAGGCAAATTTACTTAAAATTTCAGAAACACTTAGAGAAGCACTTAATGGTAGAATAACGATGATGGAATTGTTTGGAAGCTATTAAGAAAGAAAAATTTGGACCAGATGGACTACCAGTTGAAGTTTATAAATTATTATTGTATTATTAATGCTGGATCTATTTAATGAAGTAATGTTAGAAGCTAAAATTCCAAATAGTTGGACAGAGGATTATATATCTTTGATACCAAAAGAAGGAACGATATCCAGAAAGTGAAAAAATTATAGACCAATATCATTATTAAATGTGGATGACAAGATATTGTATCTACAATGGCAAATAGACTTAAAAGATACCTAAATGAATTTATTCATATTGATCAAAATGGATTTCTTCCTAAAAGACAAATAAGCAACAATATGCATATATTTTATAAACATAGTCGCTCGGATTCAGAACGATGTGGACTCCAATTGGACAATTCAGATCGAGGTGACAGGGTCAGGTCTTAGTCCTGTTATTTGGGATGAGTTTGATCCGGTAACTCCTGATGAAGTGGACCACGCCATGGGAGCTGTGAGTTCCTCCACCTGTTTACTGCACCCGTGCCCCTCCTGGCTGGTTTCGGCTAGCCGGGAGGTGACACACAGCTGGATCGAAGTATTGATTAATGCTTCCTTGAGTGAGGGGTCCTTCCCGCAGCTGCTGAATGAAGCAGTTATGCAACCCCTCCTCAAGAAACCATATCTGTATTCAGTGAGTTGAAGAACTTTAGGCCAGTCTCCAATCTGCTCTTTTTGGGTAAGGTTGTTGAGAAGGTGGTGGCACTCCAGCTCCAACAGTCCTTGAATGAAGCCGATTATCTAGACCCTTTTCAGTCTGGTTTCATGGTCACAGCACAGAAACTGCTTTGGTCACATTGATGGATGGTCTCTGGCAGGCCCAGGATAGGAGTTATTTCTCTATCCTGGTGCTTCTTGACCTCTCAGTGGCCTTCAATAACATTGACCAGGGTATCCTTTTGCAGCGGCTGGAGGATTGGGAGCAGGAGGCACCTTTTTATGGTGGTTCTCCTCCTACCTCTCTGGTCATTCACAGTTGGTATTAGTGGGGGGGGGGGCAGAGGTCTACCCCTCGGCCCCTATTTGTGGAGTGCCCCAGGGGTCGGTTCTCTCCCCCCTACTATTTAATACTTACATGAAACCGCTGGGTGAGATCATTCAATGGCATAGGGTGAGGTATCATCAGTAGGCTGATGATACTCAATTATACATCTCCACCTCATGCCAATTCAGTGAAGCAGTTGATGTGATGTGCCGGTGTTTGGAAGCTGTAAGGGTCTGGATGGGAGCCAACAGGCTCAAGCTCAACCCAGACAAGGCCGAGTGGCTGTGGGCATTCCCTCCAAAGGACTGCTCCATCTGTCTATCCATTGTTCAGGTGGGGGACTCTGACCCCCTCAGACAAGGTCCACAAGTTGGGTGTCCAACTGGATCCACAGCTGAGCCTCGATTACCATCTCTCGGCTGTGGCCAAGGGGACCTTTGCCCAGGTTTGCCTGGTATACCAGTTGCAGCCCTATTTAGACCAAGAGGCTTTGCGCATAATCACTCAGGCCCTCATCACCTCCCATCTTGATTATTGCAATGCGCCATTGAAGAGTGTTCGGAGACTGCAAATAGACCAGAACACATCCACATGAGCCGTTATGGGTGTACCTTGATACACCCAGGGTTGGGCAGCAAGTAGAATGACATGGAAAGCCATTCCACTGGCCGAAATGGATTTGCACTCACAGGTCTATTACTGCCAGCTGTAATTCTGTAATCCAGTTAGAGAGGGCTATAAAACACTGATACAGTATATAAGTCTAAAGCTATTGCTATCATATTTCAAATGCAAAAAAAGAAGTGGCAGAATCTGGAGGTAAAGAGTGATCAGCCTCAAATCCCTACAGAGGCACAAATGAATTAAATTACCGTATATACTCGAGTATAAGCCGACCCGAGTATAAGCCGAGGCACCAATTTTTGCCACAAAAACTGGGAAAACGTATTGACCCGAGTATAAGCCGAGGTTAGAAAATGCAGTGGCTACTGGTAACTTATAAAAATGGAAAACAATAAAATTACATTAATTGAGACATGTTTTAGAATATTTATTTTAAAGAAAACCAGTAAACTAGCTCTGTAAATTTAAAAGAGGGTAAACAAATTAACAATATTAACAATAAATTAAAAAGTAAAAAAAGTAGCTCGATCAGCAACAAAGCTAAAACCTAAGAGTTAAAATCCTTCCAAACTGGATTCCTTCTCATCATTAATTGGATTTACATTATTGTTCTGTTTTTATATATGCTGTGAGCCACCCTGAGTCCTTGGAGAGGGATGGCGTACAAATCCAATTAAATAAATAAACAAACAAACAAACAAATAAATAAGTGTATCCAAAGAAGAGCTTCAGCATTAGCTGCTGTGAGGTTATCAGCATAGAAAACCAGATAGATAGATAGATAGATAGATAGATAGATAGATAGAGATAGAGATAGATAGACAGACAGACAGATAGAAAAATAGATAGATAGATAGAAATAGATACAGATAGATAGATAGATAGATAGAAAGATAGACAGATAGATAGATAGGTAGATAGATAGATGATAGATAGATAGATAGATAGATAGATAGATAGATAGATAGATAGATAGAAAGAAAAATAGATAGATAGAAAGATAGATAGACAGATAGAAAGATAGAAAGATAGATAGAAAGAAAAATAGACAGATAGAAAAATAGATAGATAGATAGATATATAGAAATAGATACAGATAGATAGATAGACAGACAGACAGACAGACAGACAGACAGACAGACTAGCGAGACAAGCAAAACTTGCTAAACACAGACAGCTCTTGTGGTTTTGTATCCTAAATATGCAGGTCCTATTTAGAATCAAACTCATTTTTAAAATATGTAAAATGCTTCACATTATTAGATCCTATCCAAGCAAGGACAGCAACTACCACAAAATACCATTTTTAAACAGTTTAAATCCTTTCAAAGGAGGGGGAGGAGAATCTGACAGCAGGGGGCCTTTTTAACCCAACTAAGAGCAATGCAGAGAGAGCAAGGAATAGTTACTGTAAACCTGTTGACAAATACACACAGGGAGTTTTAAAAAAAGCCTCTGGGTTTCAGCAAGAGGTAGCTGGCTTTTTCCACGGTGGGGGGGAGAGGGGGCACACACACAGACACACACACACACAAACACACACACGCACACACACGACCTCACCGGTTTCCCATTGCTTTCCCCCCTCTCGGTTGGAGCAAATGGCTGCCTCCTTTGCTTGAGCCAGGGAGAAGGCAAGAGCTCCACCCCTCCCACAGCTCCTATGGCGTGCGAGAGGGGACAAAAGCTGGTGCCTCCTCGCTCTGGCTCAAGCAATGGCGCCCTCTTGTGGTGACTTTGTCAATGACCCGAGTATAAGCCGAGGTTGTGTTTTTCAGCCCATTTTTTTGGCTGAAAAACTCGGCTTATACTCAAGTATATACGGTATATCTTCCTTGAATTCTGTTGACCCATATTTAAGGGATGGGATTATCCAAATAGGTGTTAATTGTTAGTTGAGAAGATTCCTGTACATAGATGTAATTAGCAATAAATTGGTTTAGTTGGACTTTCATGTGTGGTCCTAATCTTTTGCACCTGACAGGGGAAGATGAAATTTTTGAGTGAATATAAATTGGTCATCCTATATTTTTTCTGACCTATACTATATTTATTTTTGCTCCGCCCCAGGTGTGGTATTCACTTACTTTCGCTACTGATTTGAAAATGTGTGTGTGTGTGCATGCATGCACAGAACCTTTAAAATGTGGATAAATAGGATGTCATTATGTCCAGGCACGTAGGCAGAGCCACCTGCAGTTGCCACTACTGGACTGAACCAGCTGAATACCATCACTGCTCTGTTCACACAATACATTAGATGAAGTTAAAATGGTATGGGTTATTTTTCAGTTTAGCATATTGTAAACAAATAATGTAAGCATCATTTTAGCATTACTTAACTAACCATACCATGAGGTTTATTTGTTGGGGCACCATATGTTCTATGAATACAATAACAATGTTCCCTCTAATTTTTTTTTTGGTGTGGGTGGAGAAGTATAGTGTCTGAGCAGCAGTCCCTTTGGGACTGGGTGGCATAAAAGTATAAACAAACAAACAAACAAACAAACAAATAAATAAATCCCTTCTTTTTATTAATAGAAATTAATAATAAAACAAAACCAAAATTTATTACTATTAAAACTAAAACAACCAGCAAAACCAAAAACACAACTATTAATAAATCCATGCTTTAAAATCTTCATTTCTTAAATATTAATCATAGTATTATAGTAATCTAGTAATACTATGAAAATATATCTGAACACCAATGCATCAATTAATATATTTCCATAAATTATACTTTTCTACAATTTCATTCAATATTTCCAAGCTCAATTAATTTTCAGGCACTTACTATTATTAACTTTCATCAATCTTCTACATTTCCAAGTATAATGCAAACTCATAAAATCATACAGTACATATCATAAACCCCTTATTTATCATATGCATCTACCATTAATTTTACCTATGTAATTCTATATATTCTAAAATTCTAATCCAATTTTATAAATTAATACATCCTAATATTAAACAACACCTAAATATATCTTTTACCAAATTTCCATAGTCAATTCATATTTAATAATCAATCATCCCTCCTCAAATCTCTACCACTGTTCTCATTGGGTGCCTCTCCTGTCTCTCCCCCTTTTCTCATTTGTTTCTCATTTCTCCCTCTTCCTCCCTTTTTCTCTCATTCCTTCCCCATCTCACTTCTCCTCTCTTTTTCCATCCCTGTCTTTTCCCCCATGCGTGTGTTTGTGTGAACTCTTGAACCATTTCCAAAAACAGGTGAGGGCTGGGGGTTTTTTTCTCTGTTATTATTTGGGTGCTTTTTATCATATGCTTTAAATCAAGAGTCATTTCTCTCTCTCTTTTGTTTCTCTCTCTTTCCTCTCATTCTCTGCCTCAATCATTTTCTCATTTCTCTTTTTTCTCCCCTTTTTTCTCTCATTTCTCTCTCTCTCTTGCTTTCTTTCTCTCTATTTCTCTCTTACTCCCCCCTCTTGCTACCTGTTTAACGGTGGCTGGGTCCATGATCTTGGTGCGGGCTGCCACCGTCATGTGCTCATCTTTGCTGTACCGGGATTGGGTGATGGAGGGGTCCTGGCGGTGGCGGGCAGCCTCCAGTGCAGTAGCGGGGAAGGAGTCAAAGGTTGGGGCCAAGTAAGCTGAGACCAGGCCCATCACCCCCAGCTCCAATACCGGGATTGGGCGGCAGAGGGGAGGCAGGCAGCCCCCAGTGTGGTGGCAAGGGAGGAGGTGAAGTTCAGAGCCGAGTAGGCCAAGGCCAGGCCCGTCTTCCCCGACTCAAAGGGGCAGCCCCCAGTGCGGTGGTGGGGGAGGAGGCAAAGCTCAGGGATGGGCCCAGAGCAGCAGCAGCCACCGACTACTCTGCCTTGTGCTTCGGCCACACAAAGGCTGAGTAGGCTGAGGCTGGACCCATCATTCCTGGCTCCAAGCGGCAGCCCTCCGTGCAGCAGCAGGGGAGGAGGTGAAGTTTGGGGCTGAGTAGGCCAAGGCCAGGCCCATCTTCCCCGGCTCCAAGGGAGCAGCAGCAGCAGCCGCCTACTCTGCCCAATGCTTCAGTTGCATCGCGGCCGAGTAGGCTGATGCCGGGCATTATTTATTTATTATTTAGATTTGTATGCCGCCCCTCTCCACAGACTCGGCTCCAAAGGGCAGCCCCCAGTGCGGCGGCGGGGGAGGAGGCGAAGCTCAGGGATGGGTCCGGAGCAGCAGCAGCCACCACCTACTCCACCCTGTGCTTCAGCCGCACTGAGGCTGAGTAGGCCAAGGCTGGGCCCATCGGCTCCGGCTCCAATGGCAGCCTCCAGCACGGCATTGGGAAAGGAGGCGAAGCTCAGGGATGGGCCCTGCCATGCCCAGAATGCAGATCCCCTGGGCCAACACCTCCTCCAATGCCGCGCGGGTGGGTATCAGAGCCGGGGCAGCCTCGAGCATCAGGGCCACTGATGCCAAAGTGGGCAGGAGCCTCACCCAAGGAGGACCCATTTGTCAAGGAAGTGGACAGACTCAGACATCACTGGTGGACGGAAAAACCTGGAAACCGCAAAGGAAGCTCAGCTTCCAGTCTCGCAACTTTTTGCTCTTCATACCCTCAGCAAAAAGTTGCGAGACTGGAAGCTGAGCTTCCTTCTTCCCGGCTTCCATGTTTTTCTGAGCGATAGAATCTCCCGGGGGGGGGGAGATTTGAGATCTCTGCGCTAGAATGGGAATCTTCTGTGCTGAGATCTCAAATCTCCTGCGCTATAGTGCATAGCACAGGTTAGAGGGAACAGTGTACAATAATCATTCATTGTCAGTCCAGTCTTATGTTTAAAATTTTGTGTAAACCTTACTTTTATCTATAAATCTAGCTCATAATGGTGAAAGTTTTTCATGATTTTCTCCAATTATTCTGTCCTCAATTAGTTGATTGAATGAAAGGCCAGGTTTTTTTGTCATAAACTGATTGTAAGAAATTTTCAGGGTGGGGGAAAGGCAGAAGATAAGAAAAAAGCAAATAGCAAAATAAAAGGGCATTCAAAAGGAACCAAAGCAACAGCAGGCAACAATTGAAGGCCAGCCATGAGAGGCAGGCCGAAAATTGTGGCAGGGTCAACACGGCCACCACCACTGAGGAAGGAGATGAAGGTTTGCCAGCACTGTTGCAGGCCGGCGAGCCAGGAGCAGTGGGAAGCACATGGAACATCCCCACCACCCTGGATACCGGCGTGATCTTTCAGAGAAGAGCGGAAGATGATTTCCCCACACTCCTGGGATTGTTGTGATCACCAGGAGCAATATGAAGGTTTTGCAGGAAGTGGGAGAGGATGGCAAGGATGTTCAGGATGTTCAGGGTTCCATGCTGCGTTGGTGGCTGAGGATTTGTTTCTTTGAGCCACGTGGCAGCCAGGTGGGCCCGCCTCCCAGGGCTCCAGAGATATGGAGGGTTTTTTCCTGATGGGTGGTAGGAGGGGAGGCACACATAGCTAGGCCACAGTGCAGAAGCTAGAGATTGGCAATCACCAGAGAGGTGGGGGCTCAGCTGCACACCCCCACTCCCAAAAGAAAAACCACCTGACTGCCCCTGCACCCTGCAAGAGGGATTAGAGTGAGCATCGGGGCTGAAGGTAGATGTGGATCGAGACAAGGGGGGGACCCTCGTATGTTATGTGGTGATTGCTGGGGCCCTTCACCCCTAAGGCCCTCACAGAGATATGGGAAGGGGGAAGGGGGAGTGTGAGGGGGTGATCGTTCCCTAGGCCCCAGGAGAAGTATGAGGGCTTGATATCCCCTCAGATCCCCCCATGCCCTATACCGGGGTTTGTTTGGCGTGTGCACCAGGGACGGGGGAAAGCTAGAGCATGGATGGGGGGTGTTGTGAATTGCATGGCAAAGGCTGGGCCTTCCAATGCCCATGCAGCGCTCAGATCACAGTTTTTGAATTTCATTGTGTATGGTATATTTTATTCATTAAAACTATCAGGGCCTTATGGCACTCCATGGGGTCATCCCCCCCTCTTTTCAATATACCAGTAAGAGCAAAACTATTAGGGGCTGCTGTGACAATGTAAGGAGGTTGTTACAGTTGTTATTATACCCCTAAGTCATACAATAGCTTCTTTTCCATTGTTCTCATCAAAACGAGTCATAAAACATGACAACAGGCAATATCTGAGTTAAGGCCCAGTAGTAAATAGGTAGTGATATCCTGTAAATATGTGAAAGGAAATCATTGTTGTGATTTGACGATTTATGGGCAATATGGATTATTTTAACCAAACCTGTTGTCTCATATTGAGCTATGTGGTTGTATATATTGCCCCTCAAGTATGACCCTAATGGTTCCATCATAACTTCTAATACAGTAATCATATATTTAAATAATCTTTCATGGCCCATGTCTGTTTCATCAGGAAAAGACACGAATATTCCCACTTTAGATAACTATTGTCCAAGGAGAGTCTAAATTTCTTTAATCATGATAATTTGGCAGCATCTCTACTTAAGAACTTAATTCGTTCCGTGACCAGGTTCTTAAGTAGAAAAATTTGTAAGTAGAAGCAATTTTTCCCATAGGAATCAATGTAAAAGCAAATAATATGTGCAAACCCATTAGGAAAGAAATAAAAGCTCGGAATTTGGGTGGGAGGAGGAGGAGGAAGAAGAGGAGGAGGACAGTCGCTGCTGAAGGAAGAAGGTGAGGTGAATTTTAAAAAATCCAAAACTTTAAGGCTTTTTAAAAAAAGAAAGACTCTGAGGCGGCGAGGAGCATGCGCCTCCCATACACCCGGCGCGAGGCTGCCTTCCATACACTGCACCAGAGAGAGAAACCCAGGCAGGCGAGAGTGGGGAACCTCCCACTCCTTTGACCGAAAGGCGGCTGCTGCTGCTGCTATCTGCTTCCTCTTCCTTCCCATTGCTGAAGGGCTCCCCTCTCCTCTCACTCGCTCGCTTTGTAGCCAGTGCCTTTCCTTCACTGTGGTGACTCCTCAGGTTGGCTGAAGCCAAGTTGATCCATCTGGGGCAAAGCACCCCCTTTTGCCTTTCCACACCCAGATGCTCCAGGAGGCAATTTCGTGGCTGGAGTATGGGAGGCAGCACATGGGAGATACCAAAGCAAAGTGGTTTATTCCCTCTCCAAGCGCCCAGAGAAAGGAAAATGCTGTAGGCTGCCCAGAGCGAAAGGAGTGTTTCTTTTCTCTGGGCCAGTGTTTTTCAAACTTTTTTCTTCAGAGGAACCCTTTGGTGTCATCAGATTTCTAGCAGAACCCTTGTTGAAAAACACTGCATTAAGCTGTATATCCTGAAGCTGAAATAGAATTCTTTTATTGGCCAAGTGTGATTGGACACACAAGGAATTTGTCTTTGGTACATACGCTCTCAGTGTACCAAAAAAAAAGATACATTTGTCAAGAATCATGAGGTACAACACTTAATTGATTGTCATAGGGGTCAAATAAGCAATCAGGAAACAATCAATATAAATCTTAAGGATACAAGCAACAAGTTACAGTCATAGTCATACATGTAAGTGGGAAATCGGTGATAGGAATGATGAGAAGACTAATAGTAATAGTAATGAAGCCTTAGTGGATGGAGGCAGAATCAGCAAGTGCTGCTACTGCATGGGGGTCCTTAGCTGCGAAGTAGCAGAGAGAGGATGAAAGTAAGAGAGAGAGAGAGGCTGCGCCATGTACTCTCGCTGGGAGTGCCGGGCCTGAGCGGGGCAATAAGCGGAGGGCATTCGCCCAATTCCACCTAATTTCCCTCTGCATTTTTTAGTGGCTGTGGGGGTGGTAGGGTCGGAGTGAAGGCAAAGCCGGAGCAGACGCTTTCTGCTCCGCCTTCCACTCCCCCTGTCCTCTCAGGCCCTGAGCATGAGGAGAGTAGTAGGGCGCACTATCTTATAGTGCCCTGCACAGGGAAAAGGGAGAGAACGAGTTGGCCGCTTGTCCATGTTGGGTATTTTGATTACTATTAATATTATTAGTATTAGCAGAGTTTAGTTGGCTTAATTTGCAGCGGATTTAGCATGGCAGGAAATCAAAAGAATTGTAAGTAAAGATTGTACTTTTCATCTTTATGAAGGAGTGATCATTCATTGCTAACAAGTGTGATTCTGAGCCATGTGGTGATTTCTTGCCATGCTAAATCCGCTGCAAATTAAGCCAGCTGAACTCTGCTAATACAAATAATATTAATAATAATCAAAATACCCAACAAAGGGTTATGGGCCCAGGGCAGGCCCTGGCATAGAGCAAGAAAATTTAAAAACAAGAAGGGCAATTATTGAATAACTTTTTTTCTCTGTCTCTACTTAGCCTCTGTCTCAAAAAGTGCTACCAAAGTAAAAGGGGGAGAGCCAAGCGGCCAAAGAAACCTCATAAGCACAACAAAAGAGACTACCTTTAAAAACAAAGAGCCAAGAAAGGCATACCCTAAGGGCATAATGGCTGAGGAAGGACATTCCAGCAGAATCCCTGTTTTGTCTGATTTGGATTTTCGTTACTAGAAAATGAGGCTCAATGATTTATTAGATGCAAAATGGCTGATTTTATGTCTAACAGAAGACAAAAGTGATGAAAATTCCAGAGAATGGGAAAAAGCAGAAAAACTTACTAAAAGTATTATTTTAAATTCATTAACCAGTAAGCAAATGATTATGGTTGAGCATTCAGAGACATCCAAGGAGATGATTCAAGCTCTAGAAAAGGCATTCTCAGGAATACATGAGAAATACCAATGCAGATGGATTTTTGAGATTATTGAAAATAAATTGCAGTCAAAAGCAAATTGCAATGACCACATCTCTAGATTGTTAACTCTGTATAGCAATTTGGAAACTTCAGGCATGCAGATGCAAGATTGTTTAAAAAGGGGTCTCCTGTATGCATCTTTGGGAAACCAATTTAGACATTTTATTGAAATAAACCAAGAAATTGAGGGACAAGATTTTCAACGCATGCATACAAACAGAGGTCGGATGTGATCCACCCAGAAACTCAGGGGGTAATGGATGAAATTACTTTGCCCATGAAAAGGGGAGAAGAGGACTTCCGGGTGATGCTCCGATTGTGCTGGGAGGACGAAGACATTGCTTCGTCTTTGTTCCTTCCTTTTTCTTGCTGCAGGGTGTGATTTGTGCTTTGTTCAAGCCCAGAGGGCTTGGCATAGAACAGGGGGTCTCCTGGGTCCCTAGGGGCAGAACGCCGCTGCCCCGAAGGGTAGGGAAAGCCCCGCAGCTGCAGCATGGAAAACAGCGCCCCAGCATCGACAGGGACGCGACCATAGCAATCTGTCCACGGAGGAAGTGAAGAAACACAACAGAAGTCTATAATAAGAAGATAAACAGAAAGAAGAAATAAGCACATATGAGGTAAAATTTTGGTACTCAATACTTTAAAAGTATTTTCTCTTGGTTTTTTTAATTTCTCTTTCTTTAATTTTGATACTTAAAATGTGCTAGAATGCTATTTCCCCTCCTCTTATTTGGTGAACCCTCCAGTTCGGGCGGCGGGTTCGTAAGGCGGAAAAAGTTCATAAGAAGAGGCAAAAAAATTCCGAACCCCGGGTTCGTATCTCTGAAAGTTCATATGACAAGGGGTTTGTATCACGAGGTACCACTGTATTTTAAAATTTATTGCCATATTTTTTTTTCATTAACTTTCTTCCTTTCCTGTTTCTTTCTCTTCTCTTTTTACATTTCTTTATTCTTTATTAATATTGACATTCTCTACTAGATTGCTCTGTTGTTTAATTGCTAAACCCTCTTTTTTAAAAAAAATATTGCATAATTATTAAGTCTGATTACCTTTATTTTATAGTAAAAAGAAGCTAAATTAAGGTATTGTATAATATATTGTAAACCTCTGAGACATGAAAGGTTCTTTCAGGGCTCAAAGTGTGACTTCTGTTACAACAACAACCCGAAAATAAACATCCACTCCAATTCCAAATCCAACTGCTACTCCAAAGGTATCCCCCACATCATCTCCATTACAAAAAAGATCAATAAAAACAATGTAAGCTAAGGAAAAAGAAAAAGAAAACATGCTGACAGAATCAAATCTCCAGACTATCCAAGACACTCTAGCGGTTATCCAAGATTTTATGCAGAGAACACAAACACAAATAGATACAAATATTGAAGTGAAAAAATATTTTGAAGAAATGAAGGAAGAAATGAAAAATGAAATGGGTGTTCTGAAAACTGAGTTTAAGACGGAGATTGGTGATCTTAAAAATGAAATTGGCGAAGTCAAAGGGAGCATGAAGGAGATGGATGGAAATATGAAAGTTATACAACAGAATTTACAAGAAAACGAAAAAAGAATAAAAGTAATGGAAGATAAAATCCACGATATAGGACAAAAGGTGGAAGAATATGAAGAACATACTTATGCAATCAACAGAGGCTTCGATGAAGCAATAACTAACGTTGAACTTCAATCCGCATCACATAGTTTGTGATTTCAAAACATAAATGAAGAGAAAGACAAAGATTTATCTGCAAAGATGGCAGAGATAATAGGTGAAATTTTACAAATGGACCCACAAGAACTTATAAAAGAGATAGATGAAATTTATAGAGTCCAAACTGGCTATGCACGGCGACATAACCTACCAAGAGAAGTCCACATCAAGTTCTCAAGAAGAGTAATTAAAGATGACATCTTAAAACAGGCAAGAAATCAGACCTGGAAATACAAAGGGAAAGATATTATAATTCTGAAACAAGTTCCAAAGAGGGTAAGAGAAAGCAGAAGAGAATACTATTTTCTCACAAGTGTATTAATGAAAAAGAACATAATTTTCCAATGGTTAGTACCAGAAGGACTTTCTCTGACTTGGCAAGCAATGAAAATCAAGACAGAGAGCGTGGACCAGGCAAGAGTTTTTTCCCCACACAAAATGGATTGAACAAAACTGACCAGCCACAGATAGAACTTAAAGATAAAGAAGAAGAGAAGGGGGCCTCCGGTAAAGAGAGGGGAGAAATGCAAGATATTAAAAAGAAACAACCACAAACGCAACAAGAATTGGTGTTAGACAGCAGACTGCGTGAACCAAAATAAATTAAAAAATACTATAAATAGAAATGTCACTTGACCTGAAAATCTTTTCAGTTAATGTTAATGGCCTGAACAACCCCAGGAAAAGAAATCAAATATTGACTAAACTCAAGAAACAAAAAGCACAAATAAATATCCTACAGGAACTCCACAATAAGAAATCAAATAGAAATCTACTTAATAAACCAAAATTAGGGAAACTTTATACTAGTTTAGCAAACTAAAAAAAAGAGGCATAGCAATGTATATTGATGAAACAATAGAGTCAAAACAATTATACAGTGATAGCAAAGGCAGAATTTTAATTGTACAATTGGATCTAGAAATGAAACCTCTCGTTATTATATCAATATATGCACCAAATGATAACCAAAAACAATTTTATAAAGAATTACATGATAAAATAGTTGAGCTATCAATAGAAAATATGATAATAATAGGCTATCTCAATGCAATTTCAGATAGTCAAATGGATTATACAGGGGAAAAGAAAGAAAAGAAAAAAAGGTAATTTTACCTAGAAAATTTTGGAAAATGAGTACAGAATTACTATTAAAAGATATATGGCATGAATGTCACCCACAAAATAAACAATATACCTTTTATTCTATTCCTCACAAAATTTGGACTAGAATAGATATGCCCTGGGCGCCAGCACGCACAATGCAAAAGATCAGAGACATTGAGATAGAAACTAATAGCTGGGCAGACGACAACCAATTAGTTATATACTGGAAAGGTAAGAGAAAATCCTATAATTGGTCTATGAATAGAAACATATTACGTGACCTTGAATATAAAGAATGGATAGGGAAAGAATTGGAGGGGTTTATTTAAATACATAAAAACAATGATACCACCCCATAAAATCTTTGGGACACAACCAAGGCATATATACGTGGGTTAACAGTTTCTTACAAGGCAAAAAAGAATAAAGAGAAGAAGTTACAATACCAAGGGTTAGAGGATGAATTTTAAAAATTAGAATTAGAAATGCAACAAAATGAATATGATGATAAAGTTAAAAATCAGAGAGAAGTATTAAAGCATAAAATAAGGTTGATAGAACAAGAATCAACGGTAGAAAAAATAAAAAGAACAAAACAAGAATATTTTGAACATGCAAATAAACCAGGAAGATGGCGGGCATATAAACTCAGGAAAGAAAGAGAAAATTATTAAAAAATTAATAGATAGTAAAGGTGTAATAAGACATAGAATAGACGAAAAGAAGGAAATAGCATTAGAATTTTATAGGAAATTATATGAAAAAGAAGAAATAAAAGAAGATTTAATTTTTGATTATTTAAGCTCTATAGATTTACCTGTATTAACTGAAGATCAACAACAAAAATTAAACAAACCCTTTACAGAAATAGAATTACAGCAATCCATTAAAAACCAGAAAAACAACAAAGCCACTGGTCCAGATGCGATACCAACAGAATTTTATAAGTTAGATATTGAAAAGTTCTTTTCAAATATGTTAGAGATATTCAATCAAATAATAGTAGATGGTAAATTACCAAAAACATGGACAGAAACTTTAATAACATTAATACATAAAAGGAGAACTGAGAAGGAAAAAATCAAAAATTACAGACCGATCTCACTATTAAACGTAGATTACAAAATTTTTATATCAATATTTGCTACTAGGTTTAAAAACATTATAAATTTAATAATACATGAAGACCAGAACGGATTCTTACCAGGTAGACAAATTAAAAATAATTTAAGAACAATTATAAATACCCTAGAATATTATGAACAACACCCTGAAAAACTAATGTCACTAATGTCACTTGACCAAATTGCGCCACTGCGACCTCTCTGTGGCACTAGACCCCGTAGAGCCCCATGGTTCAACAAGGAGCTCCAGGAGTTGAAACGCCAGAAGAGACGTCTAGAGAAGCGATGGAGGAAGAGTAAGTCCAAATCTGATCGAACACTTGTAAGAGCTTTCATGAAGACCTAAAGTGCTGCTCAAGGCGGCAAGATGCACATACCATGCCGCCTTGGTTGCATCAGCGGAATCCCGCCTGGCTGCTCTGTTTGGGGTGACCCGCTCCCTTCTGAATCAGGGGGGAGTTTGGGAACCCTTGCAGGGTAGTGCCGAGGAATTTAACACGTTTTTCGCTGATAAAGTCGCTCGGATCCGGGCGGACCTCGACTCCAATTGTATAGCAGTATCGGCTGACAATGAGTCAGTCGAGGTGACTGGGGCTAAACATCTTTGTCTATCTGTCTGGGAGGAGTTTGACTTGGTGACACCTGATGAAGTGGACAAGGCCATTGGAGCTGTGAGTTCTGCCACCTGTTTACTGGATCCGTGTCCCTCTTGGCTGGTTTCGGACAGCCGAGAGGTGACGTGGAGCTGGGTCCAGGAGATTGTCAATGTCTCCATGGGAAGGGGGTCCTTTCCGGCCCTTTATAAGGAGGCACTTGTGCGCCCCCTCCTCAAGAAGCCTTCCCTGGACCCAGCCATGCTTAATAACTATTGTCCAGTCTCCAACCTTCCCTTTATGGGGAAGGTTGTTGAGAAGGTGGTGGCACTCCAACTCCAGCGGTCCTTGGAAGAAGCCGATTATCTAGGTCCTCAGCAGTCTGGTTTCAGGCCCGGCTACAGCACGGAAACTGCTTTGGTCGCATTGATGGATGATCTCTGGTGGGCCCGGGACAGGGGCTTGTCCTCTGTCCTGGTGCTTCTTGACCTCTCAGCGGCTTTCGATACCATCGACCATGGTATCCTTCTGCGCCGACAGGAGGGGCTGGGAGTGGGAGGCACTGTTCTCCAGTGGCTCTCCTCCTACCTCTCCGGTCGGTCGCAGTCAGTGTTAGTGGGGGGTCAGAGGTCGACCTCTAGGTCTCTCCCTTGTGGGGTGCCTCAGGGGTCAGTCCTCTCCCCCTTGAAACCGCTGGGTGAGATCATCCAAGGGCATGGGGTGAGGTATCATCAACATGCAGATGATACCCAGTTGTACATCTCCACCCCATGTCCAGTCAACGAAGCAGTGGAAGTGATGTGCCGGTGCCTGGAGGCTGTTGGGACCTGGATGGGTGTGAACAAACTCAAACTAAACCCAGAAAAGACGGAGTGGCTGTGGGTATCTACAACACTGTGGCTTGCATTGGCTGCCGATCAATTTCTGGTCACAATTCAAAGTGTTGGTTATGACCTTTAAATCCCTACATGGCATTGGACCAGAGTACCTCCGGAACCGCCTGCTACTGCACGAATCCCAGCAACCGATAAGGTCCCACAGAGTTGGCCTTCTCCGGTTCCCGTTGACTAAACAATGTCTTCTGGTGGGCCCCAGAGGAAGAGCCTCTGGAACCAACTCCCCCCGGAGATTAGAACTGCTCCCACCCTCCTTGTCTTCCGTAAACTACTGAAGACCCACCTAAAGCGCCAGGCATGGGGGAGTTGAGACATCTTTCCCCCAGGCTCCTTATAATTTATGTTTGGAATGTATGTGTTGTCTGGTTTTAATATGATAGGGTTTTAGTTATTTCTTTTAATATTAGATTTGTGCCATTATAATATTGTTTTTACCATTGTTGTGAGCCGCCCTGAGACTTCGGAGAGGGGCGGTATACAAATCTAATAAATTGAATAGAATTGAATTGAAAATTATATTTTTAAATGCCAAATTATTTTTTGATAATGTAGGTTGGACCTATATGAAAATACAATTAAATAAGATGAATGTAGGAGCTAAATTTTTTAATATAATTGTTTATGTTTATGTTTGTTTATTTAGATTTGTATGCCGCCCCTCTCCGCAGACTCGGGGCGGCTCACAACAAAGTGCAAAAAATACAATTTATAACAAATCTAAATTTCTACTAAAAACATTTAAAAACCCCATTTCTAAACACACATACATACACACATACTATTCATAAATTGTATATGCCCGGGGGAGATGTCTCAGTTCCCCCATGCCTGGCGACACAGGTGGGTCTTAAGGAGCTTGCGAAAGGCAAGGAGAGTAGGGGCAGTTCTAATCTTCGGGGGGAGTTGGTTCCAGAGGGTCGGGGCCGCCACAGAGAAGGCTCTTCCCCTGGGGCCCGCCAACCGAAATTGTTTAGTTGACGGGACCCAGAGAAGGCCCACTCTGTGGGACCTAATTGGTCGCTGGGATTCGTGCGGCAGCAGGCGGTCTCGGAGATATTCTGGTCCAGTGCCATGAAGGGCTTTAAAGGTCATAACCAACACTTTGAATTGTGACCGGAAGTTGATTGGCAGCCAATGCAGACTGCGGCGTGTTGGTAAAACATGGGCATACCTAGGTAGGCCCATGACTGCTCTCGCAGCTGCATTCTGCACGATCTGAAGTTTCCGAACACTTTTCAAAGGTAGCCCCATGTAGAGAGCATTACAGTAGTCGAACCTCGAGGTGATGAGGGCATGAGTGACTGTGAGTAGCGAGTCCCGATCCAGATAGGGCCACAACTGGTGCACCAGGCGAACCTGGGCAAACGCCCCCCTTGCCACAGCTGAAAGATGGTTCTCTAATGTGAGCTGTGGATCGAGGAGGATGCCCAAGTTGCGGACCCTCTCCGAGGGGGTCAATAATTCCCCCCCAGGGTAATGGAAGGACAGATGGAATTGTCCTTGGGAGGCAAAACCCACAGCCACTCCGTCTTATCCGGGTTGAGTTTGAGTCTGTTGACACCCATCCAGGCCCCAACAGCCTCCAGGCACCGGCACATCACTTCCACTGCTTCATTGACTGGACATGGGGTGGAGATGTAAAGCTGGGTATCATCAGCGTACTGATGATACCTCACCCCATGCCCTTGGATGATCTCACCCAGTGGTTTCATGTAGATATTAAATAGCAGGGGGGAGAGGACCGACCCCTGAGGCACCCCACAAGGGAAAGACCTCGGAGTCGACCTCTGACCCCCCACTAACACCGACTGCGACCGACCGGAGAGGTAGGAGGAGAACCACTGAAGAACAGTGCCCCCCACCCCCAACCCCTCCAGCCAGTGCAGAAGGATACCATGGTCGATGGTATTGAAAGCCGCTGAGAGGTCAAGAAGCACCAGGACAGAGGATAAACCCCTGTCCCGGGCCCGCCAGATATCATCCATCAACGCGACCAAAGCAGTTTCCGTGCTGTAACCGGGCCTGAAACCCGACTGCTGGGGACCTAGATAATCGGCTTCTTCCAAGGATCGCTGGAGCTGGAGTGCCACCACTTTCTCGACAACCTTCCCCATAAAGGGAAGGTTGGAGACTGGCCGGTAGTTGTTAAGTACGGCTGGGTCCAGGGAAGGCTTCTTGAGGAGGGGGCGCATGAGCGCCTCTTTATAGGATGATGGTTAGGATCCCCTCCCCAAGGAAGCGTTGATAATCTCCTGGACCCAGCTCCGTGTCACCTCTCTGCTGGCCGAAACCAGCCAGGAGGGACACGGATCCAGTAAACAGGTGGCGGAACTCACAGCTCCAATGGCCTTGTCCACTTCATCAGGTGTCACCAGATCAAACTCTTCCCAGACAGATGGACAAGTACGGGCCCCAGTCACCTCAACTGACTCGTTGTCAGCCGACTCTGTTTTCCAATTGGAGTCGAGGTCCGCCCGGATCTGAGCGATTTTATCAGCGAAAAACGTGTTAAAATCCTCGGCACTACTCTGTAAGGGCTCCCCAACTCCCCTCTGATTAAGAAGGGAGTGGGTCACCCTAAACAGAGCGGCCGGGCAGGATTCCGCTGATGCAATCAAGGCGGCATGATACGCGCATCTTGCCGCCTTGAGCGCCACTTTGTAAGTCTTAATAAAAGCTCTTACAAGTGTTCGATCAGATTCAGACTTACTCTTCCTCCATCGCTTCTCTAGATGTCTCTTCTGGTGTTTCAACTCCCGGAGCTCCTCGTTGAACCATGGAGCTCTACGGGGTCTAGCGCCGTGGAGAGGTCGCAAAGGCGCAATCCGATCGAGAGCCTCCGCTGCAGCCTTGTTCCAGGCTTCTGCAAGAGACTCCGCTGAACTGTGGATGAGTGCATCTGGAATAACCCCAAGCGCCGTCTGAAAGCCCTCTGGGTCCATCAGGCATCTGGGGCGGAACATCTTAATTGGTTCCGCCTCCCTGCGGGGAAGGATTGGAGCCAGGAAGTCAAGCCGTAGTAGGAAATGGTCTGACCATGACAAAGGCAATACTTCTAAGCCCCTTAGTCTCAGACCATTGCTCAATTGCTCAGAGAGGAATACCATGTCGGGTGCGTGCCCTCCCTCGTGCGTTGGACCCTGTATTACTTGAGTCAGGTCCATGGCTGTCATGGTGGCCATGAACTCCTGTGCCAGTCCAGAGGCTTCGCCGAGTGACGAAAGGTTGAAGTCCCCCAAGACAGTAAGTCTGGGGAACTCCACCGCCAACCCGGCTACCTCCTCGAGCAGCACAGGCAGGGCTTTAGACACGCAGCTGGGAGGCAGGTACGTGAGAAACAAGCCCACCTGAACCCCTAAGTCCAACTTCATCAAGAGAGACTCGCAACCCGCAATCTCTGGAGCAATGAGTCTACGCAGGCAAAGGCTCTCCCTGGCTATAATAGCCACTCCTCCCCCCCTTCCCTGGGGTCAAAGTTGATGCCATATCTGAAACCCAGCTGGGCAAATTTCAGAGAGAGGAACTCCTCCCTCTGGGCCCAGCCAGGTTTCAGTAATACATGCCAGGTCAGCCTCCTCATCCAGGATTAAGTCCCAGATGAGGAGAGCTTTATTTACCACCGACCTGGCATTAAGCAGCAGCAACCTGAGCCCAGGGCCAGAATTACACTCACCACCAGTACCCAAGGTTGAGCTGACAGAGCCAGAACAAGGGATCGTTATTACGCAACGATCCCTCGTTCCCCTGGAATGGCTAACTCTGTGGCCCCCGCCATATCTGCCTCTCCCCAGCAACACCGGGATGTTCTGACCCTCTGTCCCCCCAGAGATAGGTGCCTCCCCCCCTGCCCTTCCAGCGCCAGGTGGGCCAACTATGTTACTTACATCCTTCCCATTCACTTCACCCATATTATAACCCCATCCATCCCATCCATCCCAATCATTCATTCCATACCTACTACACCCTCCCCAATTGTCCATCATTAAACCCCCCCAATAATTTAGTTAAAAGTAGCTCAATTTATAGTTAAAATACTAAAACTTAAAATACTAACAAAGTAATAAATACGCATAGAAATATAAGATATATAAAATATGGATAATGAAGTAATAACTTAGTTAATTAAAATGAGTCCAATCTAATCTGTAATATATAAAAATGTACATATAGAAAAGGCAAAAAAGAGAGGGGTGGTGGTGTAGGGGAATGTCCCAGTCCTGGATAAGTCGTCTCCTCTTGATGTTGCCCGACTCTGCATCTGGCTCCTTGGCTCCGACCAGGACCCCTGGCTCTTGCCAAACGTTCATTCCACAGCTCCAAACGCTCACAATGCAGCTCCAAACGCTCGCAATACAGCTCCAGACACTCACAATACAGCCTCGGCATCGCCCCAACGTCCTCCTCAGCTCCTCTCCCCTCGCAGACCTCGTTTTCAGATCCTCTCTCCTCACAGACCTCGTTCCCAGCACAGACCTCTTTCCCAGCGACGACAGTCGGTCTGGCCTCTCCACGCTGGCCTTTCAATCGGCAGACCCTCCGGCGCTGGGCGCTCCCACCAGCAGCGTACCAGCGACCCCGGCCCGCCTCCAACATCTCCAGCCAGCACAATCCAGCACATTCGCCTCTCGTTCTCTCACTCCTCACTCTCCTGCCTGTCATTCTTTCCGCCTTCCGTCTTCCATGCAGGTCAGTTCGCTGTGGCGGCCGCCATTTTCCGCAGCCCAGCTGATTGATGCCATTTATTCTAATCAATCAGCAAAAATTATAATAAATAGAGAGCAAACAGGAAAATTAGAGATACAAAGAGGAGTGAGACAAGGCTGCCCAATATCACCATTATTATTTATTTTAACATTAGAAGGTTTACTAATAAAAATAAGAGCAGAAAAGGAAATAAAAGGGTTGAAGATTAAAAAAAGAAGCATATAAAGCTCAAGCCTTTGCTGATGATGTACTTTTTATAATGGAGGATCCCTTAACATCAATTTTAAAGTTAATAGATTTAATAGAAGAATATGGGAAAGCTGCAGGTTTGAAAATAAACAAGGAAAAGACACAAATACTTACAAAAAATATGACAGATTTACAGACAAAATATCTTGAAAATTTAACAAATATGAAAATAACAAAAAGGTTAAATAAGTATATGGATTACTTCTAAAGCTCTATCTTTTAAAAATGATAATTATACAAAATAGTTAGGACAAATCAAAAATTATTTGGAAATATGGAATAATTTACAGTTATCTTTAGTTGGAAGAATTTCCACAATTAAAATGAATATACTCCCTAATTATTATTTTTATTCCAAGTTATTCCAATTAACCCTGGACCAAATTTCTTTAAAGAATTAAATAGAATTACAAAAAAAATTATATGGCAGTGCAAGAAACCAAGAATAAAACAAAGTTCGTTAGAACACCGGAAAGAGAGAGGAGGACTTGCCCTCCCCAATTGGAAGTTATATTACCAAGCGACGGCGTTAACGTGGATAAAAGAATGGGTAACCCTGGAGAATCGAAGATTACTTAATCTAGAGGGTCATGATTTAATGCTAGGCTGGCATGCCTTCGTATGGTATGAAAAGCTTAAAACTCACTCATACTTTAAAAGTAATATTATTAGGAAAGCACTAATAAATGTTTGGAACGAGATAAGGAAAAGTCACTTTTTAGTCATGCCAGAATGGATTTCACCAATAGAAGCTATTTCACACCCAAATCTGTTAAAAGAAAGTAAAATATGGAAATATAGAGACCTACTGGATAATCAACTATAATTGAAAATAATACAAGAACTGCATGAGATAGGCATCGACAATGATTGGTGGCAGTATGCCCAGATTAATTCTAGATACCAAAAAGATGTCAGAACTTTTATTTTTTTAAAAGATAACAACATACTTGGGAAATTATTAATTCAAAATCAAGGGAAATTAATTGGGAAGTTATATAAATATTTCATAAACTATAAAACAATAAGTTGGATACTGAAAGACAACATGATCAGTTGGTGTAAAATTTTGGAAAAGAAATAAATTTACATACATGGGAAAAGGTATGGCTATACAATTGGAAAATAATTAAGTCAATTTCTTTTAAAGAAAATCAAATTAAGATGTTTTATAGATGGCACCTTCCACCATATAGGATTTCAAAGATGTTCCCAAATACCTCTCCTATTTGTTGGAAATGTAAAAAAGAAATTGGTATATATTTTCACATATGGTTGACCTGCCCCAAAGCTAAGATCTATTGGAATAAGGTAGAAAAATGGTTAAAGGAAATAACGAATAAGGAGATTAAAAAGACCCCATAATTCTTCCTACTAGGCATCACTGATACCAAATACAAAAAAGAAATATATTATTTAATAATTCATATATTAGTAGCAGCAAGAATTACATTTAAACAACAATGGAAAGAAAAGGAAATTCCAAAAGACGAAGATGTTTTTAAGAAAATCATAGAAACATAGAAACATAGAAGTCTGACGGCAGAAAAAGACCTCATGGTCCATCTAGTCTGCCCTTATACTATTTTCTGTATTTTATCTTAGGATGGATATATGTTTATCCCAGGCATGTTTAAATTCAGTTACTGTGGATTTATCTACCACATCTGCTGGAAGTTTGTTCCAAGGATCTACTACTCTTTCAGTAAAATAATATTTTCTCATGTTGCTTTTGATCTTTCCCCCAACTAACTTCAGATTGTGTCCCCTTGTTCTTGTGTTCACTTTCCTATTAAAAACACTTCCCTCCTGGACCTTATTTAACCCTTTAATATATTTAAATGTTTCGATCATGTCCCCCCTTTTCCTTCTGTCCTCCAGACTATACAGATTGAGTTCATTAAGTCTTTCCTGATACGTTTTATGCTTAAGACCTTCCACCATTCTTGTAGCCCGTCTTTGGACCCGTTCAATTTTGTCAATATCTTTTTGTAGGTGAGGTCTCCAGAACTGAACACAGTATTCCAAATGTGGTCTCACCAGCATTCTATATAGTGGGATCATAATCTCCCTCTTCCTGCTTGTTATACCTCTAGCTATGCAGCCAAGCATCCTACTTGCTTTCCCTACCGCCTGACTGCACTGTTCACCCATTTTGAGACTGTCAGAAATCACTACCCCTAAATCCTTTTCTTTTGAAGTATTTGCCAACACTGAACTACCAATACAATACTCAGATTGAGGATTCCTTTTCCCCAAGTGCATTATTTTACATTTGGAAACATTAAACTGCAGTTTCCATTGCTTAGACCATTTATCTAGTAAAGCTAAATCATTTACCATATTACAGACGCCTCCAGGAATATCAACCCTATTGCACACTTTAGAGTCATCGGCAAATAGGCAAACCTTCCCTACCAAACCTTCCCCTATGTCACTCACAAATATATTTAAAAATGTGCAGAATTAGATATGATGACGAGACGGTTAAATAATCATATGGAAACAGAGTTTTATAAAACTTGGGAGAAAGTATATAATTGGATTATTAACAATATATAAACAAATTCTAGAAAATTTAAATTTATTAAATTGAATAAATGACATATTGAAATTTTATGGATAAGTTTTTAATCTTGTTAATTGATTTCAATTATCTTAACCACAATGTTATAATGCAAATGTTGAAGTAGATATTATATTATAGTAGTATATTAAGAAATTTTATGTATAGGCTTCCGGTTGTGACGTTGCCCTGGTGCCCTGCTCTTCTCGACTGCTCCGAGAAAGCTGGGCTTTTGAAGGATTTTTCTGGCTGCCAAACAGGTGATCACGGACCCGAGGACCTGCGATCAAATAGGAGAAACTCCAGTGCAGCTGAGGGTGTGATCGACAACCCCCTAGACATTGGGGAACCCCCTTTGCCAACCTTCAAAGAGATCGGCCTTCCCAGACCGATCCAGAAGCGCGACGTCTTTGACTCATTAGCGGAAGCTGTGAGGGTGACTTAGCATCAAGATCCAGTGACAGAAAGAAACAAAGAAGAGGGAATCATGAGTAATTAAATAGTGGATGGTTAAGAAAGCACCTCTTTCAGAACTTTGATTGCTGGGGGTTTCCAAAAGAAATAAAAAACATCGTTGGAACTGCAATGTTTTTCCTCTCCTGTAGCTTTAAGGCTACACCTATTATTTTCCTATTCTACATATACCTTACCTATACATTAAAATCTTACGTTTCTTACTAACTTATTAACAATCTTTAACTTTCAAATAAAACTAAATAAAATTAATCAATTAACATACTAATATATGCTTAAAGATACTAACACTATTCTATTCTCTATACCTACTTAAATAACTCTACTAACCCAAGAATTGAATTGAATACCACCCCAAAAATCTAAAGCGAAATATTGAACAACAATAATGAAAGCATGGAAAAAGAATACCATATAATCGGCCACATTATCTGCTCAACGTCCACCAGAGGCAACTCCTACAGACAAAGCAACACCACCTCAAGCCTCACAACCACCCCAGAATATTACAATGGCCTCACTCTACGAAAGGATGACAAAGATGCAAGAATCCATCAATCGCAACCACGAATCAATGTATGGAAGCATGGGAATAATGCGAGATGATATTAAAAAAATGCAAGACAACATTGGCAGCCTAGACGAACACATTGGAAAACTAGACAACAAAATGGAAACGGTACAAGAAATAGTAACCACTAACGGTCAAAAAATTCAAACAATAGAAGAAAAAAAAATGAACGAACAGAAACGCGTCTGCAATTTACAGAGGCTAGAGTAGAATACATAAACAAGAATTTAGAAGAGGCGGTGATGAACTTAGAAATGGAAAGATCTGCCTTCTACCTGCGATTTCAAAACGTGAAGGAAACAGATGGCCAAGATCTTCCACAAACCATGTCCAAAATCCTTTCAAAAATTACCGGGAAAACAAAACAGGAAATGTTAGAACAAATTGACGAAATATATCGAGTCTCTACCTTGTTTGCACCCAGACACAGATTACCTCGTGAAATACATATAAGATTCACAAAGAGAAATATACAAGATGAAATATATAGAACATCAAAAGAAAATGTAATCTCACACGGAGGAAAAGAAATAACAGTACTAAGGCAGATTCCCAAATAAGTACGAGATAAACGCAAGCCCTACCAATTCCTAACATCCAAACTAAACAAAAATAAAATTATGTTTAAATGGCTGATACCAGAAGGGATACTCATAACTCTACTGGACAAAAAAATAAAATAACGACACCGGAAAATGCAAAGGAATTTTATGAAGAATTATTAAAACCCCTCGAAGAAAGATTTTCAAAAGAAATAGAAGATAAAGATACAACAAACACCGAAGAGTCAAGTTTAGAAGACATCATCCAAGAAAAAGAGCCAGAAACAATACAGACTGAGGAAAATGACCCACAAAAACTACAAAACAAACATGACAGACAAGGACCGATCACAAGGGCAAAAGCCGAAGCCAAAAAATAAAAATGGCAGAAAATTAGATACTACAACACAAAAAGATGACATTATCATATTCTCAACGAATATTAATGGATTGAATTCAGTCAGAAAAAGAGAAAAATTTTTCCACAAACTCCTAAGCCATAATTTCCACATTACATGTCTACAAGAAACACATATCGTAAAAAAAGACATCACAACCTTATTACTCCCAGGTCTTGGTGAACTTTTCACCTCATCAGCATTAGTTAAAAGGAGAGGAATAGCAATATACGTCAAAAGTCAATATAAACCAAAACTTATATATGAAGAACCTGATGGCCAAATTTTAATGGTACAAATAACGATAAAAAATGAACAATTAACAATAATAGGAATATATGCACCCACTATTAATCAACTAGCATTTTACACACAACTACATAAAAAAATTCTAGAATTAAATTTAACAAATTTTATTATAATAGGTGATTTCAACGCGATACACAACAAAAGTGAAGACCATAACACCACTGTTCTCGAAAAATCCTCCCATCTACATTTGATCACCTAACATACGAATTTCCCTTAAAGATATATGGAGAACACACCACCCGGAAAATACACAATACACTTTTTTCTCATACCCACACAAATCCTGGTCGCGCATAGATATGGCTTGGTCCAATTCTTATATTATAAATCAAATAAGAGAAATAAAAATCTTACCTGCCACATGGGCCGATCATAATCCCATACTCTTAACTCTCAATAACCAAGACTCTATAACAGGGGTCGGGAACCTATGGCTCGCGAGCCAGATATGGCTCTTTTGATGGCCGTATCTGGCTCGCAGACAGGGCTCCTAGCACTGAGCTCCCGCTCGCAGCTGTCCCCTGGCTCCTGCTCGATGCCACGGTTTTCGGCGCTGTCCTGCTGGGCCCCAAAGACGGAAGGCAGGAAGAAGGAGAGCTCCATTCTTCTCGCCTTTTTCCCGCCTTCCGTCTTTGGGGCACAGCAGGACAGCGCCGAAAACCGCGGCATCGAGCAGAAGCCGGGGGACAGCTGCGAGCGGGAGCCCCAGGAGGGAAGTACCGGCAGCGCCCCGCCCAGCTGAAGCTTCACTGGCGTTGGTGGCAAATGTCCTTTGGGGCCCGGTGGGAGGGGGGGGCTGCAGCGGCCGCAGGCAGTCGCAGGGAGATGGCGGCGGCGAGAGGGAGCTCCAGCTGGGCTGGGGGTTCGGGGGGCCATGAACGCCGCCCGGAGCCAATGGCTTCTTTTGGGCTTACTTGAATTTCTGCTGCTGGTAAGCACGCGCGGGTGGCCGGGTGGGAAGGGCGAGGCGCGAGGGGGAGGCAAGTGGAGAAGCGGAGAGAGAGAGAAGTGGACCAAAAGAAAGAAAAGGGAAAGAGAGGGAGGGAAAGAGAAATGGAGAGGAAGGAAGGAGGGAGGGGAGAGAGGGAGAGAAGGAAGGAAGAGAAAGGAGGGTAGAAAGAGAGGGAGAGAGAGAGGAGAGAGAAAGGAAGAGGAGAGATAGAAAGGAAGAGAGAGAAAGGGATAGAAAGAGAGAGAGTGAGAGATGCTAAGTGAGTCTTTCTTTGAAGTTGCCTTTCTTTCTTTCTCTTTCTCTCTTGCTCTTTCATTCTTTTTTCTTTCTCTTGCTTTCTTTCTTTCTCTCCTTCCTTCCCTCCTTCCATTTCTTTCATTCCCCCTCTCTATTTTTATTTCTCTTTCATTCTTTCTTGCTTTCTTTCTTGCTCTTTTTCTTTCTCTCTTTTACCTTCCCTTCCTCTATTTCTTCTTTTCTTTCTCCTTCCTACCTTCTTCCCTCCCTCCCTTCCTTCAGTCCTTCCTCTCTTACTCTCCCCTTTCATAAGTTTCCTTGCTTCCTTCCTCTGTTCCTGTCCCTTCCCCCTTTCTTTCTTTCTTTCCTTCCCTCCCTCCATTTCTTGCTTTCCTTCTCCTTCCTCCCTTGTTTCCTCCCTCATTCCCTTCTTTCACTCCTTCTTCTCTTACTCTCCCCTTTCACACCTTTCCTTGCTTTCTTTGCACCCTTCCTCTGTTCCTGTCCCTTCCCTCTTTCCTTCCTTCCTTCCCACCCTCCGTCCATTCATTCACCCATTCCTCTCTTGATCGCCCCTTTTACCATTCCTTCCTTCCTTCCTTCCGATGTGGGCCTGGGCCAGCAGAGTAGTTTGCTTTTGCACCCCGTCTCGAGCTCCCTTGGTGCCAACCCGGCCCTCCCCACTTCGGAGAGAAGGGGGAGAAAGAGAGAGAGAGAAAGAGAAAGAGAGAGATAAAAAGAGAAAGATAGAGGGAGGGAGAGAAAGAGATAGAAAGAGACAAAGAGAGGGGGAGAGAAAGAGAGAGAGAAAGAGAGAAAGGGAGATACGTACGGCTCTCGCGGAATTATATTTCAAAATATGTGGCGTTTACGGCTCTCTTAGCCAAAAAGGTTCCTGACCCCTGCTCTATAACATACAAAAGATGGACTATGAACTATTCCACCATAAATGAAGAACATTTTAAAACCAAAATAGAAAACTAATTACCACCTTTTATAATAACCAACTGCGAAGGAGATACAACTTTACAGGTAGTTTGGGATGCAATGAAAGCCTATATACGTGGAATATATATATCCTACTCAGCCTATACTAACAAACCAAAAAAAGAGAAACTTAACAGCCTTAACATAAAACTACAAGAAGCAGAAACAACATTACAGCAATATCTGGATGACCCAGCAACACTAATTAAAATCAAAACCATAAAACATGAAATAAACCTAGAAACTCAACAACAACTCACTGCCAAATATAAAACCCTAAAGCAACTAAATTTCGAATCTGCTAATAAACCTGGTCGATGGTTGGCCTTTAAACTGGCGCAACAAAAAGCTGACAAAACTATAGAATCTCTTTATGACAATTTGGGCTTACTGAAAACAAACACAGAGGAAAAGAAAAACATAATACAAAAATATTATCAGGACCTATACAATTCAGACAAACCAGATAATTCTGCAATTAAAAAATACTTAGCTCTAAACGAAACATTTCAGATAACAGAGGAACAAAGAAAAAGCTAAATAGAAATATCACTTTTACAGAAATTAAATTGGCTATTGCAAAACAACACAATAACAAAACACCAGGACCTGACGGTATTCCTTCAGAATTCTATAAGCATCACCAGGACACACTAGAACCAATAATGCTAAATTTATATAATCAGGCACTACAACAAGGCAAACTTCCGAAAACATGGTCTGAAGCTTACATTACCATCATGCCAAAGGAAAACAAAGACAAAAAACACTTAGAAAACTACCGGCCAATTTCATTACTAAACATAGACTACAAAATCTTTTCATCTATAATTGCAGAACGCTTCAAAAATATATTAAATAATATCATACATCCGGACCAAAACGGATTTTTACCAAAAAGAAATATAAGCAATAATACCCGAACTATACATAACACCATAGAATACTATAACGAAAATCGTGATAAACCAGTGGCACTCATGTTTATTGACTTGAAAAAAGCCTTCAACTCCCTTTATTGGGGATATTTTATAATACAAATTGAACACATGAAATTTGGAGATAACTTTACTAACTTAATAAAATCTATTTATTCCCAACAAACAGCAAAAATACTTTTTAACAAAGCCATCACAGAAGAAATAACAATAATGAGAGGAGTACACCAGGGATGCCCTTTAGCACCTTTAATTTTTATATTAGCTATTGAAACATTTTTTAAAAATATAAGAAACAATGAAAAAATAAATGGACTTAAAATAAAAAAGGAACACTTCAAAATTCAAGCGTTCACAGACAATATAGTACTTACAATTCAAGACCCCCTTAAATCAGCCCACATTCTAATGAGTGAAATTCATAGATTTGGGGAAATAACCGGTCTTAAAATTAACCTTGATAAAACTCAAATTATAACCAAAAACATGACAGTAGAGCAAAACTCTATACTTGAACAAACCCTTAATATAAAAATATTGAAAAAAACCAAATACTTGGGCATTACGATCTCAGCGAACAACAATACTCTGAAAAAAGATAATTACGACAAACTCACACAGGACATGCAAAAAGATTTAAATAGATGGACAAATTTAAAATTATAACTGATGGGTAAGATTACTGCAATAAAATCAAACATTCTCCCTGTTGTGATTCAGCCTGAGGTTCCTCAGGGACCGGCTGTGTCTCTGCTGGATCCATGCCCGGAGGAGGAGGACAGTGACCAGGAGGGGGTGGAACAGGCAGACGGAGGAGAGGTAAGTCAGGAAGAGGAGGAGGGAGAGCAGCCTGAGAGCCCCGGCCAGGGGGGCTCTCCCCAGCCAGTAGCCTGGACTCATTGGATGAGGAAGCACAGGCTATAATTGACATGAGACAGCGACGTGCAGCTCAGAGACCGTACCAATTAGAAAGGTATTTGCATCACTGAATTGGCAACAGCTGGGTTTGGGTGTGGTTCTCCTCAGCAGGGTTTAAAAGGCAGGCCCGCTCTTGCAGCCTTGTGGAGAGTTATCAACTGGAAGTTTTGTGACCCTGCTTCGCTTCTCGGCATCTCTGATCTTGGCTTGTGGCCTAGAAGTCTGGAAGACTTGGGGGAGGCGTAGGTTTGTTATCTCCAGCGTTGTTTTTGACAGCAAGAATCCTGTTTTATTTCATGGCCTTCGTGAAACCTCTGTGAAGTTCCAACGTGTTCCTGTCTGTAAGAACAGTTTCTGTTACCTGTGTTTGCTTTGAATTATATAAACTGCCTTTGCTTTGTACCAGTGTGTCTGGATTCTCTTTTTGGTTGGTGTTGGCTTCTGGAGGGACCCAGACAGAACACTCCCCAGATATCAATATTTATTCCAGGTAGCCCCAATTAAATTAAACAAATCATTCTTTGAACAATTGCACAAAATAATTAGGAAATTCATTTGGACAAAAAAAAAGGCAAGAATGAAATTTAAAAAGTTGCAAGATCACAGATGAAGAGGAGGCTTTGGCCTCCCCAACTTCTATCTTTACTATCAAGCCACTATTCTAACTAAACTTAAAGATTGGATAACATTACAAAATACAAGATTGCTTTCCCTAGAAGGATTTAACCTACAATCAGGATGGCATACATTCTTAATGGTAGAACCAAATGAAATTGCAAAATACTTTAAAAATCATCATATTAGAAATACACTAATATCGACATGGCAACAGATTAAAAAAAACCTATTATCTAGCAATTCCAAAATGGCTATCCCCAATCAATCTTTCATATACCAGACCCCTCTTTCAGTACCAAAAATAATAACCTACTCTAATCTGTTAGATACTAATGATAACATTCTCACCAGACGACAACTACAAGACAATGGAATACTCATAGACTGGTTCACATACATGCAAATAAACACAAAATATAAACAACACAAAAGCACATTCGGCTTTCAAAATACAAATCCTCTCGATTTAATAATATTTGGACCCAATATAAAAATGATTTCTAAACTATACACCTACTTGTTAAAACAGGATACTATAGAGGAACAAGTGAAAGGGTCAATGATTGCATGGACACAAAATTTGGATACATAATAACACTCACGGAATGGGAACAAATATACACAATTAACTATAAAATGACACTCGCAGTTTCCTACAAAGAAAATCTTTACAAAATGATATACAGATGGCATCTTTCACCAGCTAGGCTTTCTAAAATATACCCAAATGTATCTTCTCTATGCTGGAAATGTAAAAAAAATCAGGGAACATACTATCATATGTGGTGGACCTGTACATATGCCCAAAAATTTTGGACATAAATTAAAAGAATAATGGACCAAGTCATATTGACAAAGATTATAATTAAACCAGAGCTATTTCTTCTGGGCATTTTTAGACAGAAATTAAGTAAAGAAGACCTCACCATCCAAATACTAATGGCCACCAGACTAACATATGCACAACATTGGAAAAACGAAGACATTCCGACAAATCTAACCATCATTAGTAAAATTATGGAATGTGCCGAACTAACAAAATTAACAATGGAAATTCAGAACAAAAATGATTCAGAGTTCTACAAGGCCTGGGAGAAATGGTTCAGATGGCTATCCAACTCTAAAGATGACAAAGCGAAAAATAACCAAAATTGTTTAATATGAACCAAAATAAAGATATGTATAACCAAAAACCGGATCAAAAATAACTCAATCCCTGTCTGAGTTCAATCCATTTGATAACTATTAGAAATCTACTAATATTACAACCTATGATTAAATTTTACTAACAAAAACAATAAATCCATAATCCATCTAAGTCACCACAACCCAAACGCCTGCTTGCTTGCAGGTACTACCTCTCATCTTGCTATCTCTCTCTTCTTTCTCTTTTCTCTCTTTTTTTTCTCTCCCTTTTCTCCCCTTCTATCCTTTCTCTTCCCACATTACTGTTGGATTATCAAATATTACAGCTATAAGATACTTAAATAAGAACTCTGAATATGAAATATTTACATATTGACAAATACCCGAAATGTATATACAATAATATATATAAGCTGTGATATAACAATATTGTTTACCCCACTCCCCTCCCACTTTTGTTTTCTGTACTCCCATCCCCCTTTCCCCGTTTTATTCCTTTTTGTATAAATTAATAAAGTATATTTTTAAAAAAGAAGAAATTTTATGTATAAGTTTTTAGTTTTATTAATTGATTTTAATTATCTTAATCACAATGTTAAAATGGAAATACTGAAGTACCGTATATACTCGAGTATAAGCCGACCCGAGTATAAGCCGAGGCACCAGGTTTTGCCACAAAAATCTGGGAAAACTTATTGACCCGAGTCTAAGCTGAGGTTAGAAAATGCAGTGGCTACTGGTAACTTATAAAAATGGAAACCAATAAAATTACATTAATTGAGACACCAGTAGATTAAATGTTTTAGAATATTTATTTTAAAGAAAACCAAAATTAGCCCTGTAAATTTAAAAGAGGGTAAACGAAAGCAATCTGGTAATAACAATAAATTAAAAAGTAAAAAAGGTAGCTCGATCAGCAACCAAGCTTAAACCTATTTCTAAACCTAATCCAGGGGTCTTTAAACTTGACAGTTTTAAGACTAGTGGACTTCAACTCCCAGAATTCCTGCACCAGCCATGCTACCTCAGGAGTGGGAGTTGAAGTCCACAAGCCTTAATCTTTCCAGGTTTGAAGACTTGCATTTCTAATCCTAACCCAGGGGTCTTTAAACTTGAGTTTTAAGACTAGTGGACTTCAACTCCCAGAATTCCTGCACCAGCCATGCTACTTCAGGAGTAGGAGTTGAAGTCCACAAGCCTTAATCTTTCCAGGTCTGAAGACTCTTGCATTTTTAACCCTAACCCATGGGTCTTTAAACTTGACAGTTTTAAGACTAGTGAACTTCAACTCCCAGAATTCCTGCACCAGCCATGCTACTTCAGGAGTAGGAGTTGAAATCCACAAGCCCTAATTTTTCAAGGTTTGAAGACTCTTGCATTTCTAAACCTAACCCGGGGCTCTTTAAACTTGACAGTTTTAAGACTAGTGGACTTCAACTCCCAGAATTCCTGCACCAACCATGCTACTTCAGGAGTAGGAGTTGAAGTCCACAAGCCCTAATTTTTCCAGGTTTGAAGACTCTTGCATTTCTAACCCTAACCCAGGGCTCTTTAAACTTGAGTTTTTAGAAGCCTGGAGAGAGTTCATGCTGTCCCCCCCCCTCTTTAGCTTGCTGGCTGGCTCGTTGGCTTGATCTCCCACCCCTGATCCTCCCTCCTCCTCGTCTCCCTTTATTGCCCCATGTGTTGTGCAGGGAAGCATATTTGCTAAAGAGATCCACTTGGGACGGCAACAGGGAAAGGAGGAAGTGGAGAGCCAGAATAGCCCACAGCCGCGGGGGAGGAGGAGGAAAGGAAAGAGCTGCCCTCCTCCTCCTCCTTCCCCTGTTGCCGTACCAAGTGGATCTCTGTAACAAATCTGCTTCTCTCTCCGGCTGGAGGCTTCTAAAGCCTGGAGAGAGTTCATGCCGTCCCGGTCCCTCCCCCCCTTTAGCTTGCTGGCTCTCTCCTCCGTCTCCCTTTATTGCCCCATGTGTTGTGCAGGGAAGCAGATTTGCTAAAGAGATCCACTTGGGACGGCAACAGGGAAATGAGGCGGAGGAGAGCCAGAATAGCCCACAGCCGCAAGGGAGGAGGAGGAAAGGAAAGAGCTGTCCTCCTCCTCCTCCTTCCCCTGCTGCCGTACCAAGTGGATCTCTGTAACAAATCTGCTTCTCTCTCCAGCTGGAGGCTTCTAAAGCCTGAAGAGAGTTCATGCCGTCCCTGTCCTCCCTGTTTAGCTTGCTGGCGGGGCGCCCTCTTGTGGTGATTCGGCGCCCTCTTGTGGTGACTCGAGTATAAACCGAGGTCAGGTTTTTCAGCCCATTTTTGGGGCTGAAAAACTCGGCTTATAATCGAGTATATACGGTAGATGTTATATTATAGTAGTATATTAAGAATTATCTTTCTGTATTGATCTGAATCACAATTAGCCTTCTTTTTTGTATTAGCAAGACTTCTATGCTTAGTGGAGCAATGGTAACTCCTTTAAATGTTAAATGTTGTCTGTCTTATTTGTCTTAAAGATAAACAAATAAAAAAATATATAAACAAAGAAAGGAAAGGGGAAGGAGGAGCAAACTCCAAGCTCCGCCCAGGGCAAAGATCATATGCTATGTATGCAAAAAGAAGGGGCATAGTGGTGATGTGTGTAGGAACAGAAATACCCCCACCCCTCGCTCAGGGGAGGAACAAAGGAGATATGTTAATGGAGATAGATTTTCCAGACCTCATGGCATCTCCAAACCTCACACCAGAGAGCACAATGGATTTTTTGCCAGAGAAACCTGTTACAATCTTTCTGAGGGAAGCAGTACTTCCAAAGCTCAAAGCTGGATTGTAGATTCAGGATGTACATCACATTTTATGAATAATAGAGTATTCTTTGAAGAAATTAATGACTATAATGGGGCAATTCAAACTGCAAATGATCAAACTTCTGAAATTACAGGAAAAGGACATGGAATTTTAAAGTGCAGAGTTGCTAACGGTGTAAAGGAAAATGATCTTTTGTTGTTACCTCAAGCTGTTTGCAATATGCTTAGTGTTTCAGCCTTGGACAAACGTGGTTTTGCAGTCCATTTTGAACAAGGCAAGTGCACAATATCCAAAAATGATGAGCTCTATGCTATTGCTCCTATGAAATATAATGTATATGAGTTAAGTATTTTAACAGAGTCTTCCAACCTAGCCAAGGTCAAGAAGGAAGAGAGGTGCAGCATTGAAACGTGGCATCGCCGCATGGGACATCGTGATAACGAAGCAATAAAACAGCTCCAAGAAAAAGGGCTTGCATATGGTATTGATATTGCAGATCATGCTGGAAAGCCTGGAAACCGTGAGAGTTGCTTGCTTCAAAAGGGGTAAGACCCTCATTTCCAAAGAAAACCTACAAAAGAAGCACCAAGGCAATGGATCTTATTCACACAGACCTCTGTGGTCCAATTAATGTGGCCTCTATGGGACAGAATAAATACATATTAATCTTTATTTATAACTATTCTAGATATACCACTACTTTTCTGCTGAGAGAGAAAAGTCAAGTTGGAGAAATGCTGGAGAGATTCATCAATTGGGTGTCCAACAAGTTTGAAAGAAGGCCCAAGATTCTACAATCTGACAATGGTGGTGAGTTTGTATCAAGAGAAATAGAATCATACCTGGAAAGCCAAGGTATTGTTCACCACACAACAGTTGCATACACACCAGAAGAGAACTCAGTCGCTGAAAGGAAATTCAGGTCAATAATGGAAATGACCCGATGTTTATTGACTGAGGCCAAATTACCCAAGAAAATGTGGGGAGAAGCTCCCTCCTCTCTGTGGCAACCCCTCATATACCTCTATACAGCGATCATGTTCACTCTGCCCCTCCTTTTCTCTAGGCTATCCATGCCCAATCTCTCTTCGTAAGTCTTGGTTTCAAGTCCCCTAATCATTTTGGTTGCTCTTTTCTGCACCTTCTCCAGAGTTTCAATGTCTCTTTTGAAGTGTGGTGACCAGAACTGGATGCAATACTCCAGATGTGGTCTGACCAGGGCGTAGTAGAGTGGTATTAATACTTCCCTGGTCTTGGAGTGTATCCCCCTGTTGATGCAGCTTAGGATAGTGTTGGCTTTTTTGGGCGCTGCTGCACATTGCTGGCTCATGTTTAGTTGATTATCCACCAAGACTCCAAGATCTCTTTCGCAGTCACTACTGCTAAGTGGGGTTCCTCCCAGGCTGTATGTGTGTCTAGGTTTTTTTTTTACCAAGGTGAAGGACTTTGCTCTTGTCAACGTTGAACATCATGTTGTTAGTGTGGGACCATAGTGTTAATCTGTCTAGATCTTTCTGTATTTTGAGCCTGCCCTCTAGGGTGTTGGCTACCCCTGCCAGTTTGGTGTCATCTGCGAATTTGATTAGTTCCCCTTCTACTCCCTCGTCCAGATCATTGATGAAAATATTGAAGAGTACAGGACCCAGGACAGAACCCTATAGTACCCCACTGCCTACCTTCTTCCAAATCGATTTGGAACCGTTGAGGACAACTCGTTGCGTGCGGTTGGACAGCCAATTGTTTATCCATCTGCATGTGTTGTAACCTAGCCCGTTTCTTTCTAATTTGTGGATTAGGAGGTTGTGGTCAACTTTATCAAAAGCTTTGCTGATGTCCAAGTATATGAGGTCTATTACGTTGTGTTGGTCCACTGATTTGGTTATGGTGTTAAAAAATGATATGGTTTTGGCATGATTTGTTTCTGACAAACCCGTGCTGGCTGTTGGATATAATGCTGTTTGTTTCTAGGTAGTGGCAAAGTTGTTTTTAAATTATTTTCTCCAGTATTTTTCCAGGTATAGAAGTCAGACTGATTGGTCTGTAGTTGCCTGGGTCAGTCTTTTTACCTTTTTTGTGGATGGGAACTACGTCAGCTCATTCCCAGTCTTCCGGAAGATCTCCAGTGGTCCAGGATTTTTGGTAGATGAGGAGAAGTGGTTCCGCAATGGTGTCTGCCAGTTCTTTTAGGACTCTGGGGTGAAGTCCATCTGGCCCTGGTGATTTGTACTCATTGAGCTCCCACAAGTAGTCCCTTATTGTGTTTTTGTCTATGTTGAGTTCGGTTCCGGGGCTATTTGTTGCAGACTTGCAGGTTGGTTGGTAGGTGATGCAAAGTAGGTGTTGAGCAGCTGTGCTTTGTCTCTGTTGTCTGTGCTTTCATTACTGTTTTCGTTTTTAAGTGTAGTGACTGTTTCCTTGATTTTCTTCTTCTTGTTTATGTGCTGGAATAAACTTTTTTTGTTGTCTTTGACTTTCATTGCAAGGTATTGTTCGTGTTGGGCCTTTGCTGCTTTTATTTTTTGTTTGCAGGTTTTGGCTGTTTGCTGATATTCCGCTTTGGTTATGAGTCCTTCTTTCCATTTTTTGTATTTGGCTTTTTTTTTCTTTTATGTTGTCTGCGAGTTCTTTGTTTAGCCAAGCTGGTTTCATTTTGGTTTTCCTGTTTTTCTGTTTCATGGGGATTGTATTGTTTTGGGCATCTATGATATTGCTTTTTAAGGCCTCCCAGGCTTCCTGTGTGGTTTTACCCTTTAGAAGTTCCTTCCAGGTTTTTCCCCCCCAGGTTTGCTCTGAGCTTGTTAAAGTTTGTTTTTCTGAAGTCTGGGACTCTAGTGGTGTTGGGTACAGCAGTTGGTGATTGTAATATGTTGAATTTGAGGATGACATGGTCACTCTCACCCAGTGTCTTCTTTGGAGAGATTTGGGGCTAGATAGGAAGCTTTGGGGGCAGCGACTTTTGGAGAGATTTGGGGCTAGATAGGAATCTTTGGGGGAGTGATTTTTGGAGAGATTTGGGGATAGATAGGAAGCTTTGAGGGGAATGATTTTTGGAGAGATTTGGCGTAAGATTTGTGGAGCCCTCCTTGAGCCCCTGGCATCAAACCCGGCACTCTACCGACACGGGAGCCTCCCCAGAGCCCTCGACGACAGCGGAGGACTCTAACTCAGCCCAGAGCCCTCCTCGAGCCCCTGGCATCACACCCGGCACCCAGCTGATGCAGGAGCTTCCCCAGAGCCTTACGCTTAATCAAAGCATAATCAACTAATAAATCAGCAAAAACAAGACCAACCAAAACACAACTAAATACAAAAACAGCACTCATCAGCAGCACTCATCAACTACCAGCCTCCTACCATGAAGAACGAATCACGCATTCAGAGAGAAGACATTCCTATTACCCACATGGAAGACAAACCCACCACACACAAAGAAGATGAAAGAGCTGACTTCCTAGTGAGTTGCACACTGCTCCATGTATACACTCCTACCCTCAAACTTCCAAAACTTCACTTGCAATAAATGTAAAGTAATCCAATTACTTGAGGAAAAAATAGAAAACCTAGAGAGAAACCTCAAAACCCTGCAGCACCAACATCAAAACAAGAAAGACCAATATACTCACAACACATCCAACACCACAGAAGAGCACATCAGAACCAACTCCCCCGAGGTTGAAAATGACTGGACACACATCACCCAAAGAAGAAAAAAACAAACCATCCCCAAGCTCCCACCAACTCCAACCCACCTCCCTCCAACCCCAGTGCCTACAAGTAACAAATATGCAGTACTCCTGGCACAAGAAGATCAACAAACACCTGACAAGGAGCCACCAAGAACCAAGCACAACAATACCATCAAACACAGTCATCATGAAGGCTAGCCTCCCTCTCCCCAACCCAACCAAAAAGAAAAGGAGAGTGGTGGTAATTGGTGACTCAATTCTCAGGGGAACTGAACCTGCCATCTGCAGACCGGACAATCAATCCAGAGAGGTGAGCTGCCTCCCTGGAGCCAGAATCTTGGACATAGCGCTAAACCTCACTAAAATCCTAAAACCCACTGACTACTACCCCCTACTAGTGATCCATGCAGGAACAAACGACACAAGGAAAGACATGAACCAAATCATGAAAGACTACGACCACTTGGGCAATATAGTCAAAAAGATAGGGGCACAGGTCATCTTCTCCTCTATTCTACCCACAAGAGGACAACATCCTGACAGAGAACGCAAAATACCACAAATAAATCACTGGCTAAAGAGATGGTGTCGCCAAAACAACTTTGGGTTCCTCGACCACAGTCTACAATACCTTCAAGAAGGGCTCCTAGCAACAGATGGACTACACCTTACCAGAGCTGGAAAGAACCTCCTTGGAAACCAAGTAGCCCAACTTATCAGGTGGGCTTTAAACTAGATCTGAGAGGGGCGGGTGACCAAAGTAAGAGACTGAACAACGAATCAAATAAGAAAGGGGTGCAAATTAAGACCACTAACATTTCAGAGGATAAAAAATGCCAACCCATAATCAGACACAAACACCTAAAATGACTGTACATTAATGCACAAAGCCTGGGGAACAAACAAGATGAGCTAGAAATACTAATGCATGAGGGCCAATACGATCTAATTGGTATTACAGAAACATTTATTTATTTATTTATTTATTTATTTATTTATTTATTTATTTATTTATTATTTGGATTTGTATGCCGCCCCTCTCCGAAAACTCGGGGCCACATGGTGGTACGAATCACATGACTGGAACACACAGATAAAAGGCTACAATCTCTTCAAGAAAAACAGGTCAAACAAGAAAGGAGGTGGAGTTGCACTATACATAAAAGACCAGTACACCGCCACTGAGCTATATAAATCCAAAGAAGATAACCCCCTTGAAACCATATGGCTTAACATAAAAGAAAAAAAGGAAACATTACAATTGGAGTTCACTACAGGCCCCCAAACCAAACAGATACAATGGACAACCTCTTTACAACCCAACTATCAGCAATATGCAACAAGCACAGCACAATAATAATGGGGGACTTTAACTATCCCGACATTAACTGGAAAACAAATTCAGCACCAGGCAGAAAGTCTGACAGATTTCTCACCAGCCTTGCCGATAACTTTCTAACTCAAAAAGTGGAAACAGCAACCAGAGGGACTGCAATACTAGACCTAATTTTAACAAACAGGGAAGAAATGATTGAGGCAATAGGAGAAGGGACGCTAGGTGAGAGTGACCATACCATCCTAAAATTCAACATTGCACAATCACTAACTACAACACCCAACTCAACTACAGTCCCAGACTTCAGAAAAGCGGACTTTAACAAGCTCAGAGCGAACCTGAAGAATAAACCCTGGAAGGAATTTCTAACAACAAGAAAAAAAATCAAGGAAACAGTCACCATACTAAAAAACAAAGATGGTAACAAAATCACCGACAACAGAGAGAAAGCACAGCTGCTCAATACCTACTTTACATCAGTCTTCACACATAAAGGAACCTACCAACCAACCTACAACCTAATAACAGCCCCAGAACCGAACTCAACATAGACAAAGCTACCATTAAGGACTACTTGAGGGAGCTTAACTAGTACAAATCACCGGGACCTGATGGACTCCACCCTAGAGTCCTAAAAGAACTGGCAGACACCATAGCGGAACCTATTCTCCTCATCTACCAAAAATCTTGGGCCACTGGAGACCTACCAGAAGACTGGAAATGAGTGGACGTAGTTCCCATCCACAAAAAAGGGAAAAAGATGGATCCAAGCAACTACAGATCTATTAGCCTGACTTCAATACCTGGAAAAATACTGGAGAAAATAATAAGAAAAACAGCTTTGCCACTACCTGGAAACAAACAAGATAATATCCAACAGCCAACACGGGTTTGTCAGAAACAAATAATTTCAAACCAATCTCATATCCTTTTTCAACACCATAACCAAATCAGTAGACCAGCGCAACATGGTGGACCTCATATACTTAGACTTCAGCAAAGCTTTCGACAAAGTCGACCACTATCTCCTAATCCAGTGTTTCCCAACCTTTTTTGAGCCGCGGCACATTATTCACATTTACAAAATCCTGGGGAGCAGTGAGGGGGGGGGGAGCTAAAAAAAGTTTGGACAAAAAAATTCTCTCTCTTCCTCCCTTTCGCTCTATTTTTCTCCCCCCCTCTCTCCCCCTCTCTCTTTTTTGCTTTCTCTCGTTCTCTTCCCCCTCTCTCCCTCTTTCTCTCTCTCCTTCTCTTTCTCTCTCTTTCTCTCTTTCTCTCCCCCCTCTCTCCCTCTCTCTTTCTCTCTCTCCCTCTCTTGCTATCTCTCCCTCTCTCTTTCTCTCTCCTTCTCTTGCTATCTCTTTCTCTCTTTCTCTCCCCCCTCTCTCCCTCTCTCTTTCTCTCTCCCCCTCTCTTGCTATCTCTTTCTCTCCCCCCTCTCTCCCTCTCTCTTTTTCTCTCTCCCTCTCTTTCTCTCTCTCTCTCTTGCTTTCCCTCTCCCCTCTCTCTCCCTCTCTTTCCCTCTCTCTCTTTTTTGCTTTCTCTCCTTCTCTCCCCCTCTCTCCTTCTCTCTCTCCCTCTCTTGCTATCTCTCTCTCTTTCTCTCCTCCCCCCTCTCCCTCTTTCTCTCTCTCCCTCTCTTGCTCTCTCTTGCTCTCTCTATTTTTTGCTTTCTCTCTTTCTCTCCCCCCTCTCTCCCTCTCTCTTTCTCTCAGCAGCAGCATTGGGCAGTAGCTGTGGGGCGGCGGCAGTGTGATCAGCTGTGAGGCAGAGCTCTGGAACAGAGGCACCAACTGCGGCGGCTAGACGTGTTGCTAGACGCCGTACATGCTGGCGTTGTGCTGGGCATGGACTTGGGGCTGGAGCCTCCGTCCCAGCCCAGCCAACAGGGAAGTGCCAGCCACGCAATTCCAGCATGTCCAGATGCCGCCGGTTGGTGCCTCCATTCCGGAGCTCCGCCTCACAACTGACCATCCTGTCGCTGCCCCACGGCTATTGCCCGCTGCCGCTGCTCTTTCTCTCTTGCTATGTCTTGCTATGTCTCTCTTTCTCTCTCTCTCTCTCTGCCTCTCTTGCTATGTCTCTCTCTGCCTCTTGCTATGTCTCTCTTTCTCTCTCTCTCTCTTGCTATGTCTCTCTTTCTCTTTCTTTCTCTCTCTCTCTCTGTCTCTCTTGCTATGTCTCTCTCTCTCTTTCTCTGTCTCTCTCTGTCTTTCTCTCTCTGTCTCTCTTTCTTTCTCTCTCTCTGTGCCTCTCTTGCTATGTCTCTCTCTTGCTTTCTCTGTCTCTTGCTGTTTTTTTTTCTCTCTCTCTCTCGCTCTCTCTTGCTATGTCTCTCTTTCTCTCTCTCTCTCTCTCTCTCTGCCTCTCTTGCTATGTCTCGTTCTTTCTTTCTCTCTCTCTCTTGCTATCTCTCTCTCTTTCTTTCTTTCTCTCTCTCTCTTGCAATGTCTCTCTTTCTTTCTTTCTTTCTCTCTCTCTCTGTCTCTCTGTCTCTTTCTACCATGCCGACAACAGCGGCATCAGGCAGTAGCGAAGGGTGGCGGCAGAGCGGCTGACTGCGAGCGGGAGCCCTGACGGCAGCAGCTGGACATGCTGCTGGACGCCGTATATGCTGGCGCTGCGCTGGGCATGGGCGTGGGGCGTGCACCTCCAGCCCAGCCAGCGAGCCAGTGCCAGCCCCGCAGCGCCAGCATGTACGTCTCCAGCAGCACGTCCAACCACCACCATCGGTGCCTCCACACTGGAGCTCCCTCTCGCCACCGCCATCTCCCCGCGACTGCCTGGGGCCGCTGCAGCCGGCACCCACCCGCTCCCATCGCCAGTGCCCTCCCACCAGGCCCAAAGGACACTTGCCGCCGATGTCAGGGAAGCTCCAGCTGGGCGGGGCACTGCCGGTGCCTCCGACCTGGAGCTCCCACTCACAGCTGTCCCCTGGCTACTGCCCGATGCCACTGTTTCCAGCGCTCTCCTGCTGAGCCCCAAAGAAGGAAGGCGGGAAAAAGGAGGCACGAAGAATGAAGCTCTCCTTATTCCCGCCTTCTTTCTTTGGGGCCCAGCAGGAGAGCGCCAGAAACAGCAGCATCGGGCAGTAGCCGGGGGACAGCTGCGAGTGGGAGCTCCAGGTCGGAGGCACCGGCAGCGCCCCGCCCAGCTGGAGCTTTCCTAGGAGCTTCGCGGCACACCTGACCGTGTCTCGCGGCACACTAGTGTGCTGCGGCACACTGGTTGGGAAACGCTGGCCTAGAGAAAAGGAGGGCCAGAGCGGACATGATAGCAGTCTACAAGTATATGAGGGGATGTCACAGAGAGGAGGGGATCACTTTATTCTTCAGGGCACCAGAGGGCCAGATGAGGAACAATGGCTGGAAGCTGACCAAGGAGAGATTCAACATGGAGATAAGGAGGAACTTCCTGATGGTCAGAGCGATCAACCAATGGAACAACCTATTAGCAGACGTTGTGAACTCCAACACTCTGGACATTTTAAAGAGAAGATTGAAGTGCCACTTGACTGATGTACTATAGGGTTCCTGCTTGGGCAGGGGGTTGAACTCGATGGCCGTCATGGTCCCTTTCAACTCTAACAATAAATAAATAAATTTCTTCCCTGTTTGTTAATATTAGTCGAGTATTGCAGTCCCTCTGGTTCCTGTTTCCACTTTTTGGGTTAGAAAGTTGTCAGCAAGACTGGTGAGAAATCTATCAGACTTTCCACTTGGTGCTGAGTTTGTTTTTCAGTTAATGTCGGGGTAGTTAAAGTCTCCCATAATTGTTGTGCTGTGCTTATTGAATGTTTCTGTTAGTTGGCTTGTAAAGAGGTTGTCCATTGTATCTGATTGGTTTTGTGGTCTGTAGTATACTCCAATTGCAGTGTTGTACTTCTTTTCTTTTATACTAACCCATATGATTTCTAGGGGGCTATCTTCTTTGGATTGATATAGCTCTGTGGCAGTATAGTAACTCTGTGGCAGTATCTTTTACGTATAGTGCAACTCCACCTCCTTTCTTATTTGACCTGTTTTTCTTGAAGAGGTTGTAACCCTTTATCTGCGTGTTCCAGTCGTGTGTTTCATCCCACCAGGTTTCTGTAATACCAATTAGATCGTATTGGCCCTTGTGCATTAGTAATTCCAGTTCATCCTGTTTGTTCCCTAGGCTTTGTGCATTAGTGTACAGGCACTTTAAGTGTTTGTGTCTAAATCTGGGTAGACATTTTTTATCCTCTGATTTGTTTGTAGGCTTGACTTGTTCCCGTCCCTTATTTTGTTCGTTGTCCAGTCACTTACTTTGGTCACCCGCCCCTCTAGGAACTAGTTTAAAGTCATCCTGATAAGTTGGGCTAGTCCATTACCTAGGAGGTTCTTCCCAGCTCTAGTGAGGTGTAGCCCATCTCTTGCTAGAAGCCCTTCTTGGAGATATTGTAGGCCGTGGTCGAGGAAGCCAAAGTTCCTTTGGCGACACCATCTCCTTAGCCAGTGGTTTATTTGTGGGATTTTGTGTTCTCTGGCTGGGTGCCGTCCTCTTGTAGTTAGGATGGAAGAAAAAACAACCTGTGCACCTATCTTTTTGGCTGTGTTGCCCAAGTAGTCGTAGTCTTTCATTATTTGATTCATGTCTTTCCCTGTGTCGTTGGTTCCCACATGGACCACCAGTAGGGGATAGTAGTCAGTGGGCTTTAATATTTTGGTAAGGTTTTGCGTTATGTCAGAAATTTTAGCTCCAGGAGGCAGTACACATCTCTGGATTGATTGTCAGGTCTGCAGATGGCAGGTTCTGTTCCTCTGAGGATTGATTCTCCAATTACCAGTACTCTCCTTTTCCTTTTGGTTGGGTTAGGGGTGGGGGGTTAGCTTTCGTTGTGGGCGTATTTGGTAGTGTTGTGTTGTGCTTTGTTCTTGTTGGTTCCTTATTGGAAGTTTGCTGGTTTTCTTCTGCCAGGAGTACTGAATATTTGTTGCTTGTGGGCAGTGGGGTTGGGAGGAGATGGATTGGAGTTGGTGGAGGTTTGGCGTTTGGTTTCTTTTTTCTTCTTTGGGTGATGTGTGTCCAGCAATTTGCTGCTTCGGAGGTGTTGAATCGGCTTTGCTCCTCGGAGGTGTTGTCTTTGTTGGGAGTATGTTGGTCTTTCTCTTTTTGGTGTTGGTGTTTCAGGGTTTTTAGGTTTTTCTCTAAGTTTTCAATTTTTTCTGCAAGTAATTGGATAAGTTTGCATTTATTGCAAGTATAGTTTTGGAGGTTTGAGTTGAGGAGTGTGTACATGAACACAATCTACAGCACAAGATTGAGTCAGTTCCATCTTCATCTTTGCTTGTGGGGGGGTAGGTCTTCCATGTGCGTGATTGGTGCATCTCTCTTTGTGTAGGTAATTCTTCATGTGTGTGATAAGTTGCAGGGTGGGTGTGGTAGAATGTAGTGGTGGCAGTTCTGCTTTTAGTTTGCTAGGCATATTTTCAGGGTGTGTGCAAATGTGGTGTGAGGGGTGTAGGAGTGTGGTCAAGAGTTCTATCTTGGTTAGCTGGGTTTTAGTGTACAGTTGTGTCTGGTGGTGTCAGGTGGGTGCTGTTGATGTCTCTTTGTTGTGCTTTAGTTGCCTTTTGGTTGTTGTAGATTTATTTGTTGTTAGTTGTTTTTGAATTAGTTGTTATTTGTTTCTTGCTTCTTCTCCTGCTTATCTTTAGGGGGCGTGGTGTATGTGTAGCTTGGTTGGGGGTGCCCTGTTGAGTTCAGGACAAGTTTTGCAGGGGTTGTGGGTTTCTGATTGGCACTGCTGGATTCTTTAGTAGGGTCACGTGATCTCTTGTATCCTTGATCGACCATGTGGTCTGCTTGCTGTAATGGCAACCAGTCGGTTTCCTTGGATCCTTAGAAGTCGTGTTGGGGCTGGAGGGAGATCTCTTGGTGCAATGAGGTTGGGGTAATTAGTTGGGCGTCAGGGGCTCTGAGGAGGTTGCAGGAGGGCTCTGAGGCTTAGTGAACTGGATATATATATTAATTAATAGAGATGAATTAGGATTAAATAGACTTGCTACTATAAAAAAGAAAACTTATCTCAATATATAAAACAAAACAAATTTCTCTTTAAGTATAAATTCATCAATATCTTGGATATCCTTAAGTATCTTAAATATCCTACAATTAATAATATAGATTTAATTTAATAAGTAAGTCAAAAACTAATTTTTAATAAGCAAGTCAAAAACTAGTTGTTATATTCTAATATTCTAACACAATAATATGCTTATTCATTCATCAGAGTAAAGAAACAATTCATAACTTTATATATATAAGTATGGGTATATGCCTATTTACTGTTTACTTTTCTATCAATCCTGAAACAGTCTGTATAGTTAGCAAGGAATTTTAACAAAATTCCCAGGGAGAGGGGGAAGAGCGTATTCTAGCAATTCATCCTATTTCAACTTAAGTCAACAAAGAACTAATAATGAGAAAAAAAATACGGAGAGAAAGATAGCCAGAAAAGAAGAAGAAAGACAGTGGGGGATGGGGGGGGGGAGGAAAAAACCCTAGATAGTTAAAAAGTCTGTTTGGTTTACTCCAATTTGTTTGTCTTTTCTATTTTATTAGGGAGAGAGAGAGAAAAAAAGAAGTAAAAACAGAGGGAGTTCTGGTAATTGATAGGAATTATCTAGAAGCTGAGATAGTGAAATCGCACCGGACGTTCGTCTTCTTCTCTCTGACACGTCCGACTATCTTGCACACCTTCAAAAAGATCCTCACCCTGAGAAGAAAAAAGCACAATTAATCCGTGGAGGGAAAACAATCAGGCAGTCCAAGGAGAAAGTTCAGTCTTAGTCTCTAGTCAGAAATGATTAATCTGAATTTTGTGGGGGGACTTCCGGTATAAATTACACACAAAATCTAGTCATTGACAGCCAATAGCAGATTCCACAGAAGAAGATAAAATAGAAAAAAAAGAAGGGGGTAAAAACAGATGAAGAAAAAAGAAAAAGATAGTTGTATCCTAAACCTGGAAGCAGAACCCCCCCCCCCCCAAATCTTGGCTTGTGGTCTTGCTTTCTTTTTCACTTAACTTTCTTGATGGTGATGTCAGCCAAAATCACGTCTTCCTGCAACAGCTAATACTCGGTCTCTCAGTCACGGAAGCTTTTTAAAATTTTTCTTATTAACCACTCAGAAAAGTCCAATAAAGTTTCCTTCTTCTTTTTGTTGTTGTTATTTGCTTTTTTCTTTTTTTTTGACCTGATCAAGCCAATCAACTTCTGGTGAACTTTTTGAACTTCCTCTTATGGTTACTCTGTTATGTCCGGGCAGCCACCACGATAGCTACCCGGTTCTTCTTCCAAGGAGCTGTGGAGCAATCCCTGCCCTACAAGACAGTGGTGATCTGTCTCTAGGGCTCCAGGAGACCCCCTGTTCTGTGGTCAGATCGTCCAGGTCCGATAAGACCGCCAAAAAGTGACCTCCAAGGAAGAAAAGAAAGGTCTGGGCACAGAGCTCCATTCCCTGCCTACCTTCACAGAGTCATCCCAAATGCGATGAGATATAGGAGAGACAACAGGACAGGGGATATCTCAGAAAGTAGCAAGCATCACACCGCAAGGGATTTCACTTCTTTTAAAAAAAATTGGGACATGCGGCAGGAGAATTCATGAAATCTCGATCCTAATAGACACCCAGTCTATCCGTCAGCAAAGAAGCCATTTCCCGCTCAAAATTCCCCTTCATGCACACCTTTTGAATTGTGGCATGGGAGAAAGCCAAACCTGTCACATATAAGGACATTTGGCAGTATAGCATACACTCATGTACCCAAGCAGAGGAGAAATAAATTGGACTCCACTGCACAATGGGGGATTCTAGTTGGTTATTCCCCAGGAAACAAAGGCTACAGAATTCTGGACATTAGCACTGTAAATGTGAGACATGTCATACGTTTTGAAGAGAATGAGAGAATTGGGGATATAAACTGTGAAGCAGAGATAGAGAATCAACTAGTAATACACCTGCCTACACTGATTGACATCTGAACCAGTGAGTGATTTACAATTAGTAATACCTGCACAAGTAGTAACCCCGCCTGCATTAGATGATGAACAGGAAGAGGGTGAGCAGAGTGAAGCCAATTTAAGTGAGCAACAAAGTAATTCTGATGGTGAAATCTCTGATGAAGAACAGCTAGCCACATCTAGCAACACCACTATAAGACAATTTGCTTGTAGCAATAAAGGAGTTTCACCTGACAGATTTTCTTATTTAGCGAACTCTGTACAAGCTCAGGAACCTAGTAGCTAGAATGATATTAAAAATATGCCTTCAGCGGAGGGCGCCAAATGGTATGAAACAGCAAATGATGAAATAGAGTCTCTCAAACAGAACCAAACATGGACTTTAACTGAACTACCCCCAGGCAAGAATGAGCCGGGGTGGTGCAGCAGGTAGAGTGCTGTACTGCAGGCCACTGAAGCTGATTGTAGATCTGTAGGTCAGCGTTTCAAATCTCATCACTGGCTCAAGGTTGACTTAGCCTTCCATCTTTGTGAGGTGGGTAAAATAGGACCCGGATTGTGGGGGCAATAGGCTGGCTCTGTTAAACAGTGCTATTGCTAACATGTTGTGAGCCGCCCTGAGTCTGAGGAGAAGGGCGGCATAAAAATTGAATAAACAAACAAACAAACAAACAAACAAACAAATGTCATGGGCTGTTAGTGAGTATTCAAGATAAAGAAAGATTCATATGGCAGAGTTGAGAGATATAAGGCAATACTTGTGGCAAAAGGTTTCTCACAAAAATATGGAGAAGATTTTGATGAAGTGTTTGCACCTGTAGTGTAACACACAACTATCAGAACTCTTTTAACCATTGCTGCCTCCACAAAAATGCTTGTCAAACACATAGACGTAAAGACCGCCTTTCTACATGGGAATATCACTGAGGACATTTACATGAAACAACCTCCAGGGTTTGTAGATCCAAAACACAAACATATGGTCTGCAAACTGAAAAAGGATCTTTATGGCTCACGTCAAGGCACTAAGTGCTGGAATGAGATACTTGACAAAATACTGAAGGAATTGAACTTCAATCAAGGTAAGAAAGATCAATGTTTATATGTGACGCATAAAAATGGACAGTTTTCTTACGTACTGATTTTCCTAGATGATCTCTTAATTTGTTGCAATACTGAAAGAGAGTACAAAGAAATTACAGCATATCTAACTAAAAGAGTTGAAATCAAGGAACTGGGAGATGTTTCCAGTTACCTAGGTGTTCTGCCGGGCTCTCTGGTAGAAGCCTCCCGAAAATTCAAGGGTACAAACTTCAGACACACACACGTTTGAAAGTTCAAAACAATGTTCTTTATCACAAAATTCAAAAGAAACAAAGCACCCTTTTTGTATTGCAAAGAGCACTCTTCCCCAAAACAACCTTGTAGGCTGTACAAGTCCCTTAATCACTCAAGTACTTAGCTAGTAGCTGTGAAGAAACTTCACAGCCCTTCTTCTTCCAACGAAGTGAAACACACACACACTTTACTCTGCTTTGGTGTCAAAGGCGTGAAAAATCCACAAACAAAGTTCAGAAACAGCGAGGCACAATCCTGAAGAACTGTGATCAGGTAATCTTCCACAACGGCCAAACTAGCATGCTGCTATTTATATCAGCAGCTCTAATTACTGGAGCCCCACCCAAACACAGGTTATCTCCTGTAATATTTCCTCAATTGTTCTCTTCGATGCATAATTCTGCACCTGCGTGGGTCTAACATTTCGTCATCCGAATCGACCGAAGATCATGGAGATTGGCTTCCTGGGCTGTGTGTCAAGCCCCCCTCTTCCAAATCACCCCCAGCTTCTTCTTCGTCCGAGGAAACTGCACTACCTGATTCTGCAGCAACAAAACAGGCCTAGGACATGTTGACTTTTCCCCTGCATCCACCTCCACATTCCCTGGGGCAGGAGCTGGGCCAGAGCCAACCACAACACCTAGGTATGCAGAGCCAAAGAGAAAAGAATGGAAGTTTTCTGCTGAACCAAAGCCAGAAAATTCTTCAACTATTAGAAAATTTGGGAATGACAGATTGCCATGCTACCAAGACTCCAATGGCAACTGATTTCCTTGGAAAGCAAGATGAGACTGAACGGTTTGAAGAGAACACCCGATACAGAAAGGTGATTGGTAAGCTGTTGTATATGTGTATGTCTTGTCATCCTGATATCTCTAATGCTGTTGGTATTTTAAGCAGGAGAGTGAGTGCACCCACAGAATCTGATTGGAATGCTGTAAAAAGAGTTGTGAAGTATTTAAGGGGCACTGTTAATTATAAATTAAGATTAGCTGCTTGTGATAACCCCAAGTTAACATGTTATTCAGATTCCGATTGGGGTGGTGATCCAAGCACATATAGATCAACTAATGGGTATTGTTTTATGTATGGCAATGCACCTATTTCATGGGCTAGTGTTAAACAAAGTTTGGTCAGTCTTTCTTCCACAGAAAGTGAATTCTATGCTGCCAGCGAAGCAAGCAGAGAGATGTGTTGGCTGGACAAACTGCTGTTAGACTTTGGGCGAGCTGAGATAAGACCCATCATCATGTATGAGGACAATCAAAGCTGTATCAAGCTAGTCCAAAATGAGAAAATTGGCTGCCGGACGAAACACATTGGGTGAGAGCCTACCGCCTGAAGGAGCTGAGTGTTGAAGGAACTGTTGAACTTGTATATTGTCCGACAGACCAGATGACTGCAGACATGCTGATGTAGCCATTTCAGAGAGAAAGCTTCGAGAGACTATGTGTAAAGATTGGACTCATTGCATGAAATATTATTGTCTTGTAATAAAATATGTTGTGATATTGTTTTTTTGTGCATTACAAGACAGCTAAGCATGAAAGGGGGAATGTTGGATTTCACCACTCTACTACATGCTTGCACTGTCTTGTAAAGACATCTCTATGGTCAGGTCGCAATTAACTGACCAGCGTGTCACCTTTTGATAATCAAAAGGGGCATGTACTCTGCAGACTATATAAACATCTGCAGAGTAGATGCTCCCCCCATTCTGATCCTCTTTAGGCCCTGATGACCCTTTCTTTTCCACCTCCTTCTACCTCCTTTGTGCTCCATTGTCCTCGGCTGAGGACACGTGTGTGAGATGAAATCCAAAGCTATCCTCACACATGGGACCATCCAGAAATTATTAATATGGACTGGAATATAAGCTTATCTGCCTGCAATCAGTAATAGCATGAATCAACAGAATTGTAAGTAAAGATTGTACTTTTCATCTTTATGAAGGAGTGATCATTAGTTGCTAATAAATGGGATTTTGAGCCACGTGTTGATTTCTTGCCATGCTAAATCCACTGCAAATTAAGCCAGCTGAATTCTGCTAATACAAATAATATTAATAATAATCAAAATACCCAACAGGCCAAGCATGGCAGCGTGTACGCAGGTGCCAGAAGGAGACGTGAGGAGGAGCGGGAGAGAACCTTGAGCACGCCTAGGCCCTGGACTGGGAACCTCTGCATTGGAGGTGTTGGAAAGGCAACTGCTCCTGCCTCCTTCTCTTCCTCTTCCTCTTCCTCCTCCTCCTCCTCCTCCTGCAGCCTGCACTTTGGCCCTACTGCTGCAGTGAGGGGCTAGAGGGGTGCTGTTGCTGCTGTCGGTGCCAATGCCGCCACCACTGTTTGGTGGCTGCTGCAGTCATGGAACCCCTGGCCTTTGCAGAACCCTTGGTTCCACGGAACCCTGGTTGAAAAACACTGCTCTGGGTGCTGGCAGAGGTTTATTACCTCTCCAAGCACCCACAGAAAAGAAAATGCTTCGTTCGCTCTGGACTGCAAAAGCCTCCTTAAGCACCACCAAAAGGCTCCTCTGGCAGCCCTGAAAAGCCCGAGGTGGTCAGGATTAAAGGGGGAATGGCAGGAAACTGGCCAGGCCTTTGTGCCACTCTCAAATTTCCTGGGAAATTTTTCCGGGCTCCGGTTCTTAAGTAGAAAATATTACTTAAGAAGAGGCAAAGAAGTCACATGGTTCTTATCTAGAAAAGTTCTTAAGTCGAGGCATTCTTAGGTAGAGGTACCACTGTATTGAATACTTAATTGAATTACTTTTGGGTCAAAATAAGTTATTTATAGAACTGCTATGAAACTGCATGCATATGGTTGCCACAATTACGTAAATCGAGCCTGTGGTTTTCAGGGGGTTTGCCACTTGAGAGCCTCCCTTCCAGGCTCAATAATGCTGAGCGCACAGCTACATGGTTTAAACTTTCTAACCTTTTGCTGGGTACTTTAAGATTCGTAATCATTCTGGCACACAGCCAACTCCAAAGGTTAACTGACTGCATGGCAGGAATACCCGCCCTAGGGTTAAGTTGCTTCCTCCGCTTTTCCTTTAGTTTCCCACCATTATTTTTGTAGCACACAGGCCACTCATTCCAATGAATAAGGGTCATCGCACATAGCAGATATTCCTTTGAATTAAGTGGTTTTCTCTCTGTGTAATTCTTCCCATTGTTTCCAGCTTCGCAGCAACTCGGCCACGTGGACAAGGTATACACTGGAAGGGGGGACAGGGAACAGCTGCCTTATTTGGTCCAAGAGTACAAAAGGAGGAAGGCACTTAGGTGGACATTAAATTGCTCATGTCAATGCTCATGGGCCTGGGTTTTGGCACTGGCATTGATCATGGGTGTTACATCATGACAATCATAAATTTGGAAAGTCTCGTAATTATTTTCTTATTTTACTGAATGAATGGGAAATAAATAAATCAACAAATCATTATGAAGAAGTATGATTAATTCCATCAACAATGCGTAGGTTAATGACAAATAAAGGGTCATTGACAGAATTATTTATTGTATTCAACAGCCTTTGCATGTTTACACTTGCCCCTCCTCTGCGAAAGAGATTTTGGAGTCTTGGTGGACAGTCAACTAAACATGAGTCAGCAATGTGCAGCAGCAGCCAAAAAAACCAACTCAATCCTAAGCTGCATCAACAGAGGAATACGCTCCAAGACCAGGGAAGTACTAATACCACTCTACTATGCCCTGGTCAGACCCCACCTGGAGTACTGCATCCAATTTTGGTCACCTCACTACAAAAAAGACATCGAAACTCTGGAGAAGGTGCAAAAAAGAGCAACCAAAATGATTAGGGGACTCGAAACCAAGACTTACGAAGAGAGATTGAGAGAACTGGGCATGGACAGCCTAGAAAAAAGAAGGTCTAGAGGGGACATGATAGCAGTTTACAGATACTTGAGGGGTTGCCACGGTGAGGAGGGGGTCTCTTTATTCCCCAGGGCACCAGAGGGCCGGACGAGGAACAATGGTTGGAAACTGACCAAGGAGAGATTCAACCTGGAAATAAGGAAGAACTTCCTGACGGTCAGAGCGATCAACCAATGGAACTGCCTGCCAGGGGAGGTGGTGAACTCCCCAACTCTGGACACCTTCAAGAGGAGACTGGACTTCTATTTGGCTGGGGTGCTGTAGGGTTTCCTGCTCAGGCAGGGGGTTGGACTCGATGACCTAACGGTCCCTTTCAACTCTATTAATAAATAAATAAATAAATAAATAAATATGTGGGATTCAATAGTTAAGTATAGACATAGCCAACTAGGAAGAGAGGGCACGCTTAAGCTCATCATTACTGAAGTCAAGGTTTCCTGCAACCTAGCACAAGTTAAACTTTTCCCATCCATTCCCTGAGGGAAAGGGGTGCACATTGAAAGGCCGGTGGCAAGTAACTATGCCCATGCTCAAGGGCGGGGCTTGGGGACAAAGTTGCCAATTTTCACTCGACCTGAATGTGTTAGTACGCTGGGAAGACTCATGGTGGGGTAGTTATTCGGGCACATCGCCTTGGGGGTCAGCGAGGAAATTAGGTCATGGTACTAATTTAGGGAAAAGCAGGAAAAGGCATTAACGGGTCAGCACAGCATTTTTTCTGATAAACCTAGGCTTGGGGAGCAACCTATCAAGGCAGTAACGGGCGCCAATGCGACGTGCCCGTTAACACAAATAAGGACTAGCATAGCAAATACAGACCAAGCCCACAGGGATAACAGGTTAACACATGGCCCAACTTTGGCCCAACTTTGTTTAGTAACACAATTCATGTCTCATACGTGCACCACTAAGCACACCAGGGATAGGGCAACTAGATGGTACTTTCAAGTTATTCATAAGGAGTATTGTGAAGGCAGGGGGCAGGAGCTAGAAGCGAGAGACCTGGCAATCTGCTGTTTGGCAGTTTGTAACCACGTGGGAGACTTTTACTTTCATTGACAGGAATGACAGAGCACCAGAGAACAGCTAGGGAACAGAGCAAGCTCAGCCAGTAATATTGGAGTGGGAACACAGCAATGTGTCAGGTTTGTCAACATGGAGTACGGGTATAGTTCAGATGGAGACTGACATACACGATGAATTTGAAAGGGCATAGGGCCTTAAGAACCTTCTGGACATGATAGCCCAGATGGGTATGGTTCGGGCCATGACTTGAAAGTGGGGGAACAAGTAGGACTGTGTTATTTGGAGCCTTTAAATACGGGCCAACATTTGGGTAGTGGCTTATAGTGACAAGGAATGTAGATCAGTGAAAGACCATTTAGGCAAAGGGATTTTTAAAACTTGCTGGCTAGATTCACCCAGATATAAATACATCCGTACTTGAACAAAAGGCACTTAACAAAGAAAAAGGGTTTTCTTGTGTTCACTAGGCAGGACAGTAGGCAGCAGGCTGATCGTACTGATAAGGTGCATAGCTCAGTGGCAAAGCCTCAAGTCCACTCCCAGGTACCTATTACCAGTCAAGGATAAGTTAACTGGTGATGAGGCACAGGGAGGAGGCACATTAGGCGCTGGGGAAATGGAACGTTCCGTGTGAACTTTATGGGGATGGCGTCCTTAAATCTACGGTGTGAAACCCTGAAAATGCCATATTCCATTTGCCCAGGGAGGATAAGCAAGGCCTGGTGGTGGGTGTTCTCCCCCCAGCTTTTTTTCTTCCCAAGACAGGCAAAAGAAGTTTCCTCTGGTCTCTCCCATTTTCTCTTCACTGACTTCACAATTTCAGTTCACACCAGTGTAGCTGCTTCAGGGGGTTATCCAGCATTTAAAGGCCTCAAGGGGGACAGCATTCAAGCAGTTGTGGCCATTGATTGGTCAAGATGCCAGGAGTGTGCACCCTGGCGATAAGAGACCAGATCACGCCCCCACAGGGGAATGGTTGGCAATTACGGTCGAAATAAGGAGGGTTGACGTGCAATCGAGCAAGGTTGGATCGTGCAGCTTGGAGTCTAGCCGACATTAAGTGAATGGTAAGGGGAATAGTATAGGACTTGCTTCAGTTCACCAAGGGGCTTTAGAGCGACAAGAATGGGCCCTGGATTCAACAGGCCTGTAGTCTTGGTTCCCAGCAAGGTCCGGGATTGTTTGCGTGCCCTTATTGGTTGCTAAGTAATGATACCAATGTGTTCTGCCTTTGTCACAGACATCCTAGGCAGGTCAGGGCCTAGACCCGTCATGGTGAGATGAAATAAAATGAGACAGAAGGAGGCGAAACAGATAATACATGCTGCTAAAGCCTCAAAAGAGGAAGAAATTGCCAAATCTGCAAAGAACGGGGATAAAACCTTCTTCAGATATATTAGTGATAGGAAGAAGAAAAACTGCAGCATCATGAAGCTTAGTACCGGGAATAATACATGCATTGATGGGAATAAGGAGATTGCTGACCATTTCAATAGCTACTTCTGTTCAGTTTTCTCAAAAGACAGTTTACAAAATAATACTATAGAGGGATATAGCATTGCTTCCAGCTGTACGGATTCAGCTCCAGTGATCTTAGAAGCCGATGTCTTAGAAGAACTTGAACAATTAAAGATAAATAAGGCAATGGGTCCAGATGGCATCCACCCCAGAGTTCTTAAAGAACTCAGATCTGTCATTGCTACCCCCCTGACTGATTTGTTTAACCAATCCCTGTTAACAGGAGATGTTCCTGAGGATTGGAGAATGACCAGTGTTGTGCCTATCCACAAGAAGGGCAGTAGAGAAGAAGCTGGTAACTACAGGCCAGTTAGCTTGACATCAGTTATAGTTAAAATGATGGAGACTCTACTCAAAAAGAGGATAAATCAGTACCTAAAAACAATAACTTATTGGACCCAAATCAGCATGGCTTTACTGAAGGCAAATCATGTCAGACTAATCTCATTGATTTCTTTGACTATGTCACAAAGGTGTTGGATCAAGGTGGTGCCGTGGATATTGCCTATCTGGACTTCAGCAAAGCCTTTGATACGGTTCCACATAAAGAGCTGATAGATAAATTAGTGAAGATTGGACTTAATCCCTGGATAGTTCAATGGATTTCAAGCTGGCTGAAGCATAAACATCAGAGAGTTATTGTTAATGGCGAGTATTCTGAGCAGAGACAGGTTAAAAGCGGTGTGCCACAAGGGTCTGTTCTGGGTCCTATTCTTTTTAATATGTTTGTGAGTGATATAGGGGAAGGTTTGGTAGGGAAGGTTTGCCTATTTGCCGATGACTCTAAAGTGTGCAATAGGGTTGATATTCCTGGAGGGATCTGTAATATGGTAAATGATTTAGCTTTACTAGATAAATGGTCAAAGCAATGGAATCTGCACTTTAATGTTTCCAAATGTAAAATAATGCACTTGGGGAAAAGGAAACCTCAATCTGAGTATTGCATTGGCAGTTCTGTGTTAGCAAAAACTTCAGAAGAGAAGGATTTAGGGGTAGTGATTTCTGACAGCCTCAAAATGGGTGAGCAGTGTGGTCGGGCAGTAGGAAAAGCAAGTAGGATGCTTGGCTGCATAGCTAGATGTATAACAAGCAGGAAGAGGGAGATTGTGATCCCCTTATATAGAGCGCTGGTGAGACCACATTTGGAATACTGTGTTCAGTTCTGGAGACCTCACCTACAAAAAGATATTGACAAAATTGAACGGGTCCAAAGACGGGCTACAAGAATGGTGGAAGGTCTTAAGCATAAAACGTATAAGGAAAGACTTAATGAACTCAATCTGTATAGTCTGGAGGACAGAAGGAAAAGGGGGGACATGATCGAAACATTTAAATATGTTAAAGGGTTAAATAAGGTTCTGGAGGAAAGTGTTTTTAATAGGAAAGTGAATACAAGAACAAGGGGACACAATCTGAAGTTAGTTGGGGGAAAGATCAAAAGCAATGTGAGGAAATATTATTTCACTGAAAGAGTAGTAGATCCTTGGAACAAACTTCCAGCAGACATGGTTGGTAAATCCACAGTAAATGAATTTAAACATGCCTGGGATAAACATATTATCCATCCTAAGATAAAACACAGGAAATAGTATAAGGGCAGACTAGATGGATCATTAGGTCTTTTTCTGCCATCAGTCTTCTATGTTTCTAAATATGGGGCCAGATCTCGAGGGCTGAACTGGAAATTTCAGCCCAGGCTGGCAACCCAGGAGCGAAGCAAGAGTTGGTGATCATAGCCGAGGAGGACCAGCAGACCCACGTGGAAGATGAGAGGATATAGGGGGAGTTTCCCCTTTTTTCTGGTTGATGTTACCCCCCCCCCCCCGACAAAAGGGAAAGCCCCCAGTGTGTGTGGGGGGGTGTTGTTATTTGATGATACTTGGGGCCATGGGCTTACTTGGCAAGTAAAGGGCTTGGCCTCAAAGGGGCAAGCAGAAGTGGATTGGTGGATCCTGGTGCCAGATTGATTGGCGAGGGTGCCTGGCCCCAATATTCACTTGCATGGCTTAGCCTCAACAGGGCAAGCTGCTGGGGGACCCACAGGTCATGGGCCTAACCATTTGTGATGAGGGTGCAGCTCTGCAGGCGTGGCCATATGTGAAGCTACGGTCCAGGCTTGGCTTGAATTGAAACATGTCAATAAAAAGTGTACAGTGATGATGACGGGTCACTGATATGCTTAATGGGACCTGCAGAGATGCCTGCAGGAGCTGGTGTAGGCTTGGGGAGGGAGCAGGGAGCCTAAATAGAGATTTGAACCCCTGCTGTGTTGGTATGGGGCAGAAAAAAAGCAGCTAACACATTTTAGAAGGTGATGGACTACCCCTCACCAGGAGCTGAGGGCCTACCCGGCTTGGGTGATTGGGGAGAAGGTGCCCTTGGAGCTCACCTGTCACAAGCCTACAGGCTACAAGGCAGGGGGAGCCATCCCACATGCATTGGGCATGGCTAAGAGAAGGGAAGGTCAAGGCCAAGTTCAAGGGCATCATTCCTTTGTTCAGGAAGGAGCTTTGCCCGTAGTTGCCCAAGAATGTTTGTAACGTGATTTCTACCCTATTTGATTTCTTCTGCAGTTCCAGATTTAAATTAATAAAGTGACCCACAAATCCCAGCTCTGTGGTCTGTGAGTTTATTCTGGCATCCATCGCAACTCAGATACTGAGCATTTTTCTAGCACCTTTCAACAACAATTTTGCTGTTAATTAACAAAACAAATAGCTTTTTATAAACACATTCTTTTAGATTGATGCAACATCATATACAGTGGTCCCTCGAGTTTCGCGATCTCGATCTTCGCGAAACGCTATATCGCGAGTTTTCAACCCGGAAGTAAACTCCACCATCTGCGCATGCGTGCCCTTCCACGCATGCGTAGATGGTGGAGTTTCCCCGCCGGGCAGAGGCTTCCCTGGGTCTTCCCCCTCTTGCCCCGGTAAGGCGCGAGCAACGGCGTGGGCGGGTGGGCGGCACACGCGCGGGGAAACCCCAGGGCCGCTTCTCAGCTGAGAAGCGGCCCCAGCAACAGCGCGGGGGGCGGGCGGCACGCGCGCGGGGGGGGAAACCCCAGGGCTGCTTCTCAGCTGAGAAGCGGCACGCGCGCGCGCGGGGAAACCCCAGGGCTGCTTCTCAGCTGAGAAGCGGCCCCAGCAACAGCGCGGGGGGGGCGGGCGGCACGCGCGCGCGCGGGGAAACCCCAGGGCTGCTTCTCAGCTGAGAAGCGGCCCCAGCAACAGCGCGGGGGGGCGGGCGGCACGCGCGCGCGCGGGGAAACCCCAGGGCTGCTTCTCAGCTGAGAAGCGGCCCCAGCAACAGCGCGGGGGGGCGGGCGGCACGCGCGCGCGCGGGGAAACCCCAGGGCTGCTTCTCAGCTGAGAAGCGGCCCCAGCAACAGCGCGGGGGGGGCGGGCGGCACGCGCGCGCGCGGGGAAACCCCAGGGCTGCTTCTCAGCTGAGAAGCGGCCCCAGCAACAGCGCGGGGGGGCGGGCGGCACGCGCGCGTGCGGGGAAACCCCAGGGCTGCTTCTCAGCTGAGAAGCGGCCCCAGCAACAGCGCGGGGGGGCGGGCGGCACGCGCGCGCGGGGGGAAACCCCAGGGCTGCTTCTCAGCTGAGAAGCGGCCCCAGCAACAGCGCGGGGGGGCGGGCGGCACGCGCGCGCGCGGGGAAACCCCAGGGCCGCTTCTCAGCTGAGAAGCGGCCCCAGCAACAGCGGGGGGGGGGGGCGGGCGGCACGCGCGCGGACAAGCAGCAGCAGCGAGGCGGCGGGGAAACCCAATCTTCGGCTCCTCGCTGCTGCGGTGGAAATAAAAACACCATCTGCGCATGCGCAGATGGTGTTTTTACTTCCGCACCGCTACTTCGCGACAAATCGATCATCGCGAGGGGTCCTGGAACGGAACCCTCGCGATGATCGAGGGACCACTGTATTGATATAAATCTGGCAGTTTCACAATGGATCAGTTTATGTATTACCCTGGATCAACTTACAGATTCTCAAAACTGGTAACCAGTGGTGAAATCTAATTCTTTTTGTCACCACCAAGCATGACAGGGCTGTTGGGAAGGGAGTAGCTTACTACTTCCCTTCCCCACTGCCCTGACATGCTTGCCTGCCTTCCACATGGCCTTCTCCTTGCCTGCCTTCACAAGCTGGCCACAGTTACACCAGGCAGGCTGCATGGAAGGCAGGAAAGCATGTCAGGGTTGTGGGTTGCAGGGAATAGTGTAGGGAAGGCAGGCTGGCAGAGGGGGCAGAGGCAGTAGGTAGGCCATGACTTTGCAGGCTTATCTGACAGGCAGATCAGGGGCGCAGCACTTCAGGCAGACAAACTGCAGATCAGAAACTGGACAGGGCAGAGTGAGCGAGTGGTGACCAGGGGACTGGATTGGGGGCATGGCGAACCAGCCATCGCTACCGGTTTGGCAAACCAGGCCACATGTCTGCTAATGGTTCTCTTGAACCATTCTGAACCAGTAGCATTTTATCTTTGCTAGTAACCCTTAAAATGTTTAAAGAGTACATATTTTCCCAGATAACTTTAATGACATCATTCAAGTTAGGCAAGAAATAATACAGTACTTTTAACAACTAAATTTTGTTATAGGGTTCTTGGACTTTGAATACCGTAATTTTCACTAAGCTTACAGAGGCAAACCTGTGGTCAGTTTTAACAGCAGGTATACTACCTGAAGAAGTCTGATCAAGGGGTGTTTTTTTTAAGTAACTGGATCTCCTGTACTAAGTGCTTGCAAACTCCTAGAGAGTCACAGCCCACATTTTCAGGTCTCTTGGATAACTCATATTGCAAGTTCATGGGACATAAATTAAATAACCAGCAGGACCTGTGGAACTAATTGTACAGGGCTGCAAAAATCTGGACATCATAGAAATACAAAAATACTTGAACCGCTTTCGGACGCCTAGAGCCAGGTTTTTCTTGCCCAGATTTGAAAGCAGTAATCTGCTTTCTAATCTAGGAGTTAGATTTTATGCCTGCTTGCCTCCCTATATATCTTGGAAAATTGTAAATAATTATAAATAACTAATACAAATAATTACTACAGATTCTGTAAATCTCAAAACAGTTTCTAGGTAATACACAGTGGTGGGCTACGAGCCGGAATGCTAAATTGCGTTCGCCGACACAGTTCGTAGGTTCTTGGGGGACCAGTGTAACTTTGCTGCTGCACCTGTGAAGGTAGCAAAATTGTGCATGTAATCGCAGGTAAAACCTAGCTGAAACACAGGTGCAATTTTGCTACCTCCACAGGTGCAGCAGCAAAATTGCACTGGTCCCACAAGAACTTACAAGCCACGGCCATGAGTGCAATTTAGCATTCCAGCTCGTAGCCCACCACTGGTAATACACAATGAAATGCTATAAAAAAAGGAACAAGAAAAAGTCTGTGGGAAAAAAGTCACATTCTTAGAATAAACAATGCACAGCAGTGAAAAATATACTCTTTCTCAAGGCATGCTCACATTATTCTAAGAAATATAATTCTAGGTGACTTTTTTGCTTCATCACAGTCTAGCTGAAAACTATTATTTCTAGTTTTACAAGTTTCATCATTTGAGAAAATATTTTTAAAATGTAATTTAATGCATTTTTATCATTCATCTCATTTTATAATTATATTGTTTAAAATATTTTTGTCTTATGAATATTTTTAAAGTGAAGAGAAGGACAGAAATTGCAATGAAAATCTTCTTAATAATAAATTTAGAAATTAGAATTGTCTTAAGAACTTTTAAAAAGTTAAGATCGGGATAGAAACTGCATTAGAAACTTGTTAATAATAGATTTAGAAATTTAAAAAGTATTAAAATACTCCATTTCTAGTTACTAGCATTTTTAAATCTGACCTCTCAAAATGGTCAATGGAAGGTGACACTTGATTAGCACCATACCTTGGCTGTTCCCACTTTCTATTTACATGTCTAAGCCCTGAATTATCTGAAGCAGAATACATTTCCCCCTTCATTCTTAGGATAGCATTCATTAAGTTCTCCATCACAGTCTAGCAAATTAATTATATAGTAAATGACCCAATTACATGGGAGGAAGAATATATATACTTACACATTTGATCCAACTCTCAATCTCCTCTTCATTGAAACTAGAGAGTGTGCGAGGCAAATATCTGAGCAATCTCTCTTTAACAGATGAGGAAGTAAGTGTGCCTTCCGCCTCTATCAAGCTTGAAATCACATCTGCTATCTGACCAGAACCTTCCACCACGACACAGGGAATTTTGTTCTTGATGGCAGTGTTAATTGCCTATGAAAGAAACTACTGACACAATCAACATTATAGTACAGTTATGTAGCTGTGTATGGGATATATATGATTCTAGCTGTGCATACAGCTGATTCCAGTAGTCATAGTGCTTCTTGTATGTAACTAAACATACCCACAAAAAAGGGGTGAGATGTTGCCCAGACGGGGGGGGGGGGAACGCAGTGGGATAGCAAAAATGTAACTCCACTCCAGATCACCCAATTTGCACTGAAAGATGTTGAAAGAAAATGCAGTGCGTCTTGCATAAGCCACACCCAGTGTGGTAGTAAAAAGTTTGGTAGCCCTTCACTGCCACAAAATAATTAGTCTTGGCAATCCTTATTGTCTTGGGGGACCTCAACCTGCTGTCACTCGGTGAAACCTCTGGGCTAGCACAAGAGTTCATGGCCACCATGACAGCCATGGACCTGACTCAAGAAGTAAAAGGTCCAACTCACGAGGGGAGGCACGCACCCGACATGGTATTCCTCCCTAAGCAATTGAGTAATGATCTGAGACAAAGGGGCTTAGAAGTGTTGCCTTTGTCATGGTCAGATCATTTTGTACTGCAGCTTAACTTCCTGGCTCCAATCCTGCCCCGCAGGGAGGCAGAACCGATTAGGAGGTTCCACCCCAGATGCCTGATGGACCCAGAGAGCTTTCAGAGGGCGCTTGGGGTTATTCCAGATACACTCATCCACAGTTCGGCAGAGTCTCTTGCTGAGGCCTGGAACAAGGCTGCAGCAGAGGCTCTTGCACCGTTGCGACCTCTCCGTGGCACTAGACCCCGTAGAGCTCCATAGTTCAATAAGGAGCTCCGGGACTTGAAACACCAGAAGAGACATTGAGAGAAGCGATGGAGGAAGAGTAAGTCTGAATCCGATCGAACACTTGTAAGAGCTCATATTAAGACTTACAAAGTGGCGCTCAAGGTGGCAAGATGCGTGTACCATGCCGCCTTGATTGCACCAGGGGAATCTCACCGGGCTGCTCTACTTAGGGTGACCTTCTTAACCAGGAGGGAATTGGGGAGCCCTTGCAGAGTAGCGCCGAGGACTTTAACACATTTTTCACTGATAATATCGCTCGGATCCGGGTGGACCTTGACTCCAATTGGATTGCAGAGTCGACTGACAATGAGTCAGTCGAGGTGACTGGGGCCGGTATTTGTCCATCTGTCTGGGAAGAGTTTGATCTGGTGACACCTGATGAAGTGGACAAGGCCATTGGAGCTGTGAGTTCCGCCACCTGTTTACTGGATTCGTGTCCCTCCTGGCTGCTTTTGGCCAGCAGGGAGGTGACACGGAGCTGGGTCCAGGAGATTGTCAATGTTTCCTTCGGGAGGGGGTCCTTTCCGGCTCGCTATAAGGAGGCACTTGTGCGCCCCCTCCTCAAGAAGCCTTCCCTGGACCCAGCTGTATTTAATAACTATCGTCCAGTCTCCAACCTTCCCTTTATGGGGAAGGTTGTTGAGAAGGTGGTGGCGCTCCAGCTCCAGCAGTCCTTGGAAGAAGCTGATTATCTTGGTCCTCAACAGTCGGGTTTCAGGCCCTGTTACAGCATGGAAACTGCTTTGGTCACGTTGATGGATGATCTCTGGCAGGCCCGGGACAGAGATTTATCCTCTGTCCTGGTGCTCCTTGACCTCTCAGCGGATTTCGATACCATCAACCATGGTATCCTTCTGTGCCGGCGGGAGGGGTTGGGAGTGGGAGGCACTGTTCTTCAGTGATTCTCCTCCTACCTCCCCAGTCAGTCGCAGTCGGTGTTAGTGGGGGGGTCAGAGGTCGACCATGAGGTCTCTCCCTTGTGGGGTGCTTCAGGGGTCAGTCCTATCCCCTCTATTTAATATCTACATGAAACCGCTGGGTGAGATCATCCAAGGGCATGGGTTGAGGTATCATCAGTACGCTGATGATACCCAGCTTTGCATCTCCACCCCATGTCCAGTCAATGAAGCAGTGGAAGTGATGTGCCAGTGTCTGGAGGCTGTTGGGGCCTGGATGGGTGTCAGCAGACTCAAACTCAACCCTGATAAGACGGAGTGGCTGTGACAATTCCATCTATCCATCCATCACCTGGGGGGGGATTATTCACCCCCTCAGAGAGGGTCCGCAACTTGGGCGTCCTCCTTGATCCACAGCTCACATTAGAGAAACATCTTTCAGCTGTGGCAAGGGGGCATTTGCCCAGGTTCACCTGGTGCACCAGTTGAGGCCCTATTTGGACCAGGAGTCACTGCTCACAGTCACTCATGCCTTCATCACCTCAAGGTTCGACTACTGTTACACTCTCTACATGGGGCTACCTTTGAAGAGTGTTTGGAAACTTCAGATCGTGCAGAATGCAGCTGCGAGAGCAATCATGGGCTTTCCCAAATATGCCCATGTTAATCCAACACTCTGCAGTCTGCACTGGTTGCCGATCAGTTTCCAGTCACAATTCAAAGTGTTGGTCCTTACCTATAAAGCCCTTCCTGGACCAGGACATCTGCGAGACCGCTTTCTGCCGCACGAATCCCAGTGGCCTGTTAGGTCCCACAGAGTTGGTCTTCTCCGGGTCCTGTCGACTAAACAATGTCGTCTGGCTGGACCCACGGGAAGACCCTTCTCTGTGGCGGCTCCAATCCTCTGGAATCAGCTCCCTCCAGAGATTAGAACTGCCCCCACCTTCCTTGCCCTTCGTAAACTCCTTAAAACCCACCTCTGTCATCAAGCATGAGGGAAAAGTGTTGGATCATGAAATAGAGAGAGCACACTGGGTTTTTGGAGCAAGAAGAGATGCAAACCAACGAGACATTATAATCAAATTCCTCTCAGAAAGAACAGCTGAAAAGGTTTATAAAGAATTAAGAAAAATCACCAACCTTACTTCTAAAGGAGCCCCAATTCGGGTGTTAAAAGATTTGTCAGTGTCAACCCTACAAGCAAGAAGTCAAATGCGCCCGATAACGGAGGCCCTGTTCAAAGGAAATATGTGTTTCAGTTGGCAGTATCCCGCCATTGTCATCGTGTTTCATGAAGGAAGGATGTATCGAGCAGAAACATTCCAAGAAGGAAAAGAAATGTTGGCGAAACTTGGCTTGAATCTAGATCTACAGCAACAGGCAGGAAGAACAACAGAGGCACTGGAAGAAGGGGGGGCAGCAGGAGGAGGGGGGGAGTAAAGATCTTATGGAACTTTTACAATCAACATTCCTCGGCAAACAAGCTCTTTTGGGGAAGAAAAAAGAAGCACCGGAACCCAAGATGGATGCAAGAGTCACGAGGCAAAAAAAGAAATGAAATGTTTGTAAAAATCTCTGTCTTAACTGTTTTAATGGTTTTCCATATTAAGGGGGAAAAGTTAAGGTCTGTTTCAATTTAATATCTGTTTTAACTCTAATCAAATTAAGGGAGACTTAGGGAGGGGAGTGTGGGGTTTTATTTCCAACTTTAAAAGGGTGTTTGGGGGGGCACTAGCTTCAGTGGAATCATGCCCCTTACGGTGCCTAACCAAAGCAGCGGATTTTTCCCGCTCTTCTCTTTTTGTGAGAGAAATTCAGGGGGAGGCACCTGGGTGGGGGAATCTTTAATAAAAATGAAAAAATTAATAGAACTCTGGATTGCAAGAGGGAAAAAGGTTAAATGGAAATACTATGGGTGATCGAACAATTATGGCATTGAATATAAATGGTTTAGCATCGACTGTGAAAAAGTATAGATTATTGAAATTAGCGAAAGAAAACTATGTGGACTTCTTATTTCTTACTGAAACTCATAAGGGAAGGTAAAAAACGGATAAATTGATTGAGAGTAAAGAATGGAAAAATATTTTTGAGTGTAGAGGAGAAACAAACAGTAAAGGAGTGGCCATATTAATAAATCAAAGAAATGTTTTTCAGGTGATACAAACAAAAGGGGATAAAAGAAGGAAGATTATTATTTGTAAAAGGAAAAATGAATCAAAAGATGATAACGCTAGCAGTAATATACGCTCCAAATGTAAATGCTAAACAATTTATTATGAATGCAAAACGTAAACTGGATTTATTTTCAGAGGGGACAATGATATTTGCTGGGGATTTTAATGTAGAAATAACAGCTAATAACAAAGAAAAGAAGCAATTAAATTTGAATAAGTTAAATATGATAGATTTACACGCTGATAATTCAAATAGAGGAACATATTATTCAGCAAGACACAATAAGTTTAGTTGTATTGATTATATTTTCATGAACAAAACAGGAAACATTCAAGTTAAAAAGGCAGAAATTAAAAGTAATTGGATATCTGATCATGCAGCCATAATGGCAGTTATAAAAATAGACCCCATTGGTAGACAAAGAATTTGGAGATATAATACAATTGTCTCAGTAAGTGAGGAAAATAAGGAAAAAATTGAGAGAGATATTCAGGAATTTTATGAAATAAATCAAAATGATGGAATGAGACAATCAGTTATCTGGGACACGAAGAAGGCAGTTATTAGGGGTAATCTAATTAGTATGGAGTCTTATATCAGAAAAAGTTGGGTGATGGAAAGGGAAAAAAGAATAAGGGAAATAGAATCAATAAGAGAAAACTTGAGAATAACCAGAAATAAAGAATGGAATGACTTGTTAAAACTTAAACAAAGACAATTAAAGGACAGAGGAAGAAAATTGGAATAATATGAGAATAGCAGTGAAACAGAGAATTGAAATGGGGGGGGGGATCATCATTACAAATGGTGAAAAAAAGAAAAGAAAAATTAATACTAAATGGCCTGAAGGATAAGGATGGAGTAATGAGATATGGTAACAGAGAATTAGAAAATGTAATAAGAGAATTTTATGCAAAACTATATCAAAAAGAACATGTCACGTTACAAGAAATAGAGGTTAAAGAAAGGCTGAATGAAGAAGAAAAAGAAATGTTAAATGCAAATATAACAAGGGATGAAATAATTAAAGTGGTAAAAGAATTAAAACCAGGTAAAGCACCTGGCCTTGATGGATTTACAGGTGAATGTTATAAAACGTATGTAGAAATTCTGTTACCGCATTTGGAGAAACTGTATAATAATATCCTCATAACACTAGATGTTCCACAAACATGGAAGGTGTCTGAAATTGTAACAATTCCTAAATCAGGTCGAGACTTAAAAGAACCAGGTTCCTACCGCCCAATTAGTCTGCTAAATCAAGATTATAAAATTTTTATGAAAATTTTAGCAAATAGGTTGGAAAATATATTGCCAACGATAATTGGGAAAGACAGTATCGTTTTATAAAAGGAAGAAGAATATATGAGCCAATTAGAAATATAGTGAATGTGCTGCACCATGCTACCAAAATTAAAAGGAAAATGGGATTACTAAAGTTAGATGTTTATAAAGCTTTTAACAAAATAAATCATGAGTATTTGTTCCAATTATGCAATAGTTTGAATATGGGGAAAGGGTTTTGTCAAATAATAAAAGAAATATATAAGGACAATACAGCCTACGTCAGAGTGAATGGAAATAGAACGGAGAAGATAGAAATAAATAATGGGACTAAGCAGGGATGTCCCCTATCCCCGATGCTTTTTGCAATGGCAATTGAAACGTTAGCTAATAAAATTAGAAAAGATATACAATGGAAGGGATATCAAATAGGAAATATGGAATTAAAATTAAACTTATTTGCAGATGATGCCATAATAGTTACAGAAACACCAATAGATATGATTAAAAGAATGATTATAATACTTCAGGAGTTTAAAAACCAATCAGGGTTAAGAGTGAATATGGAAAAATCAGAAATCATTTGTTTAAATACAGGGCCTAAAGAACAAATTGAAATACGGAAGGTATCGGGTTTAAAACTGGGTAGCAAGAAAATGAAATATTTAGGAGTATTGTTATTAAAGAATCCGGAAAAAATGGTGGAATTTAATTATAATTTAATATGGAAAAAAATTCAGAAACAAATTAAGAACTGGAAAAATAAAAATTTGAGAAGATTGGCTAAAGTAAGAGCTTTAAAGGTGATGATTATCCCAAAAATGTTACATATTTTACAGGTAATGCATGGAACCTTCCCAATAAGAAAGATAAGAGAATGGGACACCAAATTAAATGTGTGGATAGAAGGTAACAAAAGACCAAGAATTAAAAAAAATGGCTGATAGCAACGGAGGACGAGGGAGGCTGGGGAAATCCAAGCTTGGAGTATTATAGGGACGCATATCATATTGATAGGCTAATGGAACTACAATTATCAGAGGAAAAACCATGGGTAGAATTAGAGAAAGAAATTAATGATATTAAGAATCAGGAATTATTATTTACGAAATGGAATAAGGTAGAAATAAATAGATTATTAGACCCTACTAAAGCGATAATAGAGAGTTGGATGAAATGGCAAGATAAATTGAAAATGACAAATTCTAAATTAGCAACGCTGCATGTGATAAATACAAAGAAAGAAAGTAACCTCACAAAGATAATATGGGAACTAAGGAGGAAAGGTATAAGAGAATAGAACAGTTATATGAAAGGGACGGAAGAATTAATAGAAATGAAATAGAGAGGTGCCTGGGACAACAAAACTGGTTACAAATCAACGCGATAAGCACATATTTAAGTAAAAGGGAAAATAAAGAAATATTCATGAGACAAGAAATAAATTTAGAAAAGATACTAAGGGAAAAGTGTAAGAATATAAAAGCACAAACAGGTAACATATATAGAGAATTATTACAAGCAGAAGAACTAGTAAAAGGATTGATGAGATATTGGCAGGACGAATTAGAAATTGATAAATGGGATATGGAAGGTATAATTGAAAATATTAAAAGAATTAAAAACACAAGAATAAGAGAGATGAGAAGAAAAATATTACATAAATGGTATTATACACCAGTACAATTAGCACGTTTTCAAACAACGAAGAAAGGAAATTGTTGGCATGGGTGTAAGGAAAACGGAGTATTTATGCATATGTTTTGGGAATGTAATAAAGTTCAAAAATTTTGGAAACAAATACAAATGGAAGTGAATAAAATTACGAATGGTAATTGGAAAATAACTAAGGAAGCAGCATTATTGATAAAAAATAGAGAGGTAAAAGAATATGAATAAATCAAAATTGCAGTGATAGAAAGTGCCCAGGCAACTATAGTGCTTGGGTGGAAAGATGACAATAAATGGACGATAAAAAATTGGTGCAAATACATGGCGGATCACATTCACTATGAAATTATGGAAATTAAACTACATAATTATAATGAAGAGAAATTAGCAGCAACAATGAGGTGGTGGGAGAAGGTTAAAAATTATATATTAACAACATCAGTAAGCGATGCAAATGTAAGAAATAAAATTCAATCACTCTATAAAGAATGAACAATGTAACCCAGAGACAAAGCAAATGAAGGATACAAAATTGAATCTTCCCTGGTGAAGGGTTTTTTTTCTGTTTGGTGGTGGTACACTTTATGTTTTTTGTTTTGTTTTTTGTAAAATTTTCAAAACAATCAATAAAATTATATTATTAAAAAAGTCTAAAAGCAACACTAATTCAAAATACACGTAAAGAGCTAGAGATTCTCTGGGTTTGCATGCAAGCTAAAGAGGGTTCTTTCATTAGAATTGGGGTGATCTATAGACCTCCAGGGCAATCTGAGGATTAGGATAACAAAATGGTGGAGATATTGTGGTTATGAGTGATTTCATGCCTGACATTGACTGAAATATCCCTAGTGCACTTACATGCAAAACCAAAAATATAGTAGAGGCCCTTACATGAGCAGCTCTGGCACAGCTGGTTAAGACAGAGAGGAGACTACTCTAGAGAGGAGAATAGTCTAGATTTAGTTTTTACTAATGGGAATCGGGTTTCAGAGGTTAAGGTGGGAGACAATTTAGGTTGCAGTGACCACCTGTGTTAGTGGTTTGATGTAAAAACTGATTGTGAGCAATCCTATACAGTGATCCCTTGCTTTTTGCGGGGGATGCGTTCCAAGACCACCTGTGAAAAAAGAAAACTATGACATAGAGACGGTATATTTACAACATAAATATAACATAAAAAATGTAAAAAGCATGGGAGCTCCCCCCCACCGATGCCGATTGCCCTTCTGCTGCCTGCCCCTCGCCCAGCACTCCTTTTTACCCTGTACCTTACACCAGGAGAGAAGGGGTAGAGACATGTGTGTGTGAGAGAAAAGCTTTGGGTGCAGCCACCGCGGCCAGCAACGGCGCTCCATTCAGCTCCGTCTTTGCAGTTGCTGCGCCGGGCTCTCCTCCCCTGGAACAATGACGGATCTTCCACCAGCACTGTGTAAACAACATTGCCGAGCTCAGACAGCAGGGTGGTGGAGGAGAAGGAGGAGGCGGCGGCAAACGAGGGGTTTGCAAACGGCCACGCACCCCATGGCACAAGGCGGTCGCGGCGGTCAGGGGACTGCTGTCAAACCCGGCAGCAGTGAGCAAAGCCTCCCACCCAGGGAAGTGCCACATTTGAAAAGCTGTGGCTTGGGCGCAGGAGGAGGGTGGCTCGAGGTTCTTCTGTCTCTAAAATTGGTCCTCCTCTGGATAATTGTACAAGAGACATTGTACAATAAAAGAAAAGCCGTGACTTGGCATCCATGTTCACCCCTGGGGGGGGGCAAATCAGGAAAGCCCATGGTGTTAAAAAAAACCACAGAGTATTTTTTCCATTAATATTTTTTGAAAACTCGTGGTATAGCCTTTCCGCGAAAGTCGAACCCACGAAAGTCAAGGACCACTGTATTGGATTTCAGAAAAACAAATTTCAATGAAATGAGGGAATGTTTAAATAATGAATTAAAGGGGAGGAATAAAATGGCAGGAGCGAATGTCCAGTTGACTGTATATAAGGCCATCTTAAAAGCCACTGGACAGTATGTAAGGCAAATAACTAAAGGTAAAAGGACGAAGAAACCGCTATGGTTTAGTAATGATGTAAGGGCTATAAATGAAAAAATGTCTGCCTATAAGAGGTATAAAGAGTCTGGAAGTATAGCTGACAGAGAAGTGCATAAAATGAGGCACAAAGAGGCGAAACAGATAATAAATGCTGCTAAAGCCTCAAAAGAGGAAGAAATTGCCAAATCTGTAAAGAAGAGGATAAAACCTTCTTCAGATATATTAGTAATAGGAAGAAGAAAAGCTGCAGCATCACAAAGCTTAGTACTGGGGATAATACATACATTGATGGGAATAAGGAGGTCGCTGAATATTTGAATAGCTATTTCTGTTCAATTTTCTCAGAAGGCAACTTACAATATAATACTTTGGGTGGATATATCATTGCTTCCAGCTGTAGAGATTTAGCTCCAGTGATCTCAGAGGCCGATATCCTAGAACAGCGTTTCCCAAAGTGTGGTACGCATACCCCAGGGGTACGGGAAGAGTTTGGTGGGGGTATGCGTTCAGAAAAAGTTCTGAAATACATCTTGCCTTTTCCAACTTCATATTTATGTGAAGTTGCTTTTTCAGCATTTGTAGACATTAAGTCAAAAAAAGGAACAAACTATTGGATGTGGAACCACATCTCTGATTAAAATTAACAACCAGGGAACCAAATTATGATGATCTGTCATCTCGGTACAAACAATTTAATCCTTCTCATTGATCCAAAGTTATTTATAATATAACTTTTATTTATATTTTATTATGAATAATTTTATTTTTGTTATATTTATTATTATTTTATGTATATACCAAAAAAAGAAAAATAAATATATTTTGATTGTTATTAAAATACATCCATTTTTTTAATGAGGAGTACTAAGCATTACAAAAATTATAGAGGGGGTACACATATGTCAAAAGTATGGGAAACAAACCAACTGTCTTAGAAGAATTTGAACTCAACATAAATAAAAACACAATAAGGGACCACTTGTGGGAGCTCAACAAGTACAAATCGCCAAGACCAGATGGACTACACCCCAGAGTCCTAAAAAATTGGCAGACACCATCGTGGAACCACTTCTCCTCATCTACCAAAAATCCTTGACCACAGGAGATCTACCAGAAGACTAGAAATGAGCTGATGTAGTCCCCATCCACAAAAAAGGTAAAAAGACTAACACAGGTAACTACAGACCAATCAGTCTGACTTCTATGCCTGGAAAAATACTGGAGAAAATAATTAAAAAAACAACTACCTAGAAACAAACAAGATAATATCCAACAGCCAACATGGGTTTGTCAGAAACAAATCATGTCAAACCAATCTCATATCCTTTTTCAACACCATAACCAAATCAGTAGACCAGCGCAACACGGTGGACCTCGTTATACTTGGACGTCAGCAAAGCTTTTGATAAAGTAGATCACAATCTCCTAATCCTTGTGGATCTTGCGAATGAGAAAAAAACAGGGTAGACTACAACACATGCAGATGGATAAACAGTTGGCTGACCAACCGCACCCAATGAGTTGTCCACAACGGCTCCAAATCCACATGGAAGAAGGTAGGCAGTTGGGTACCACAGGGTTCTGTCCTGGGCCCTGTGCTCTTCAAAATTTTTATCAACGATTTAGATGAGGGAACAGAGGGGGAACTAATCAAATTTGCAGACAACACCAAGCTGGAGGGGATAGCCAACACCCTAGAGGATAGGCTCAAAATACAGAAAGACCTGGATAGATTAACACTGTGGGCCCAAACTAACAAAATGATGTTCAACGTCGAGAAAAGTCCTTCATCTAGGTAAAAAAACCTAGACACGCATACAGTCTGGGAGGAACCCTACTTAGCAGTAGTGACTGTGAAAGGAATCTCGGAGTCTTGGTGGATAATCAACTAAATATGAGCCAGCAATGTGCAGCAGCAGCTAAAAAGGCCAACACAATCCTAAACTGTATCAACAGGGGGATACACTCCAAGACCAGAGAGGTATTAATACCACTCTATAATGCCCTGGTCAGACCACATCTTGAGTACTGCATTCAGTTCTGGTCACCACACTTCAAAAGAGTCATATAAACTCTGGAGAAGGTGCAGAAAAGAGCAACCAAAATTATTAGGGGACTAGAAACCAAGACTTATGAAGAGAGATTGCTGGAACTGCGCATGGATAGCCTAGAGAAAAGAAGGGCCAGGGGGGGACATGATAGCAGTCTATAGGTACTTGAGGGGTTGCCACAGAGAGAAGGGGTCACACTGTTTTCCAGGGCACCAGAGGGACAGACGAGGAACAATGGTTGGACCAGGAGAGATTCAGCCTAGTAATAAGGAAGAACTTCATGATGGTCAGAGCAATCAACCAGTGGAATGGCCTGCCAGCGGAGGTTGTGAACTTCCCAACCCTGGACATTTTCAAGAGGAGATTGTACTATCATTTGGCTGGGGTGCTGTAGGATTTCCTGCTTAAGCAGGGGGTTGGACTTGATGACCTGCAAGTTCCCTTTCCACTCAAAGAAACAAACAAACAAACAAATAGATTAAAGATAAATAAGGCAATGGGTCCAGATGGCATTCACCCCAGATCTAAAGAACTCAGATGTGTAATTGCTACCCCCCTGACTGATTGCTAGCCCCCTGACCAATCACCAACAGGGGATGTTCCTGATGATTGGAGAATGGCCAGTGCTGTGCCTATCCACAAGAATGGCAGTAGAGAAGAAGCTGGTAACTACAGGCCAGTTACTTTGACATCAATTATAGTTAAACTGAAGGAGACTCTACTCAAAAAAGAGGATAAATCAGCACCTAAAAAACAATAACTTATTGGACCCAAATCAGCATGGCTTTAGTGAAAGCAAATCATGTCAGACTAATCTGATTGATTTCTTTGACTATGTCACAAAGGTGTTGGATGAAGGTGGTGCCATGGATATTGCCTACCTGGACTTCAGCAAAGCCTTTGATACGGTTCCACATAAAGAGCTGATAGATAAATTAGTGAAGATTGGACTTAATCCCTGGATAGTTCAATGGATTTGCAGCTGGCTAAAGCGTAGACATCAGAGAGTTATTGTTAACGGCGAGTATTCTGAGCAGAGTCAGGTTACAAGCGGTGTGCCACAAGGGTCTGTTCTGGGTCCTATTCTTTTTAATATGTTTCTGAGTGACATAGGGGAAGGTTTGGTAGGGAAGGTTTGCCTATTTGCTGATGACTCTAAAGTGAGCAATAGGGTTGATATTCCTGGAGGCGCCTGTAATATAGCCAATGATTTAGCTTTACTATATAAGGAGTCAAAGCAGGTGTCAAAGCAATGGAAACTGCAGTTTAATGTTTCCAAATGTAAAATAGTGCACTTGGGGAAAAGGAATCCTTAATCTGAGTATTGTTTTGGCAGTTCTGTGTTAGCAAAAACTTCAAAAGAGAAGGATTTAGGGGTAATGATTTCTAACAGTCTCAAAATGGGGGAACAGTGCGGTCAGGTGGTAGGGAAAGCAAGTAGAATGCTTGGCTGCATAGCTAGAAGTATAACAAGCAGGAAGAGGGAGATTGTGATCCCACTGTATAGAGCGCTGGTGAGACCACATTTGGAATACTGTGTTCAGTGCTGGAGACCTTACCTACAAAAGATATTGATAAAATTGAATGGGTCCAAAGATGGGCTACAAAAATAATGGAAGGTCTTAAGCATAAAACTTATCAGGAAAGACTTAATGAACTCAATCTGAGGACAGAAAGGAAAGGGGGGACAGAAGGGAAAGGGGGGGACATGATCGAAACATTTAAATATGTTAAAGGGTTAAATAAGGTTCAGGAGGGAAGTGTTTTTAATAGGAAAGTGAACACAAGAACAATGGAGCACAAACTGAGGTTAGTTGGGGGAAAGATCAGAAGCAACATGAAAAAATATTATTTTACTGAAAGTGTACTAGATGCTTGGGACAAACTTCCAGCCGATGTGGTTGGTAAATTTAAACATGCCTGGGATAAACATACATCCATCCTAAGATAAAATACAGGAAATAGTATAAGGGCAGACTAGATGGATCATGAGGTATTTTTCTACCATCAATCATCTATATTTATATGTTTCAACTCCTTTCAGACTCTGGCTGGTGTGCAGCATGAAAAATATAAAATCAATATAAAACAGTATAAACCTGTTTAAAATATATTCATTCTTAAAAAGCCGGAACATGGTGATGTCAAACTAACCTCGGCCCCAATCCTGCCAGTAGAGTGGGGGCAACATGAACCACAGGGGGCAGCTGGTTCCAGAGAACCAGAGCCGCCACAGAGAAGGCCCTCTCCCACAGTGGATTTTTGGAGAGATTTGGGGCTAGATAGAAAGATTTTTGGGCAGCGATTTTTGGAGAGATTTGGGGCTAGATAGGGAGCTTTTGGGGCTGCGACGTTTTGAAGAGATTTGGGGCTAGATAGGAAGCTTTTGAGGCAGTGACTTTTGGAGAGATTTGGGGCTAGATAGGAAGCTTTTGGGGCAGCAATTTTTGGAGAGATTTGGGGCTAGATAGGGAGCTTTTGGGGCTGCGACTTTTGGAGAGATTTGGGGTTAGATAGGAAGCTTTTGGGGCAGCGATTTTTTGAGAGATTTGGGGCTAGATAGGAAGCTTTTGGGGCAGCGGCTTTTGGAGAGATTTGTGGCTAGATAGGAAGCTTTTTGGGCAGCAATTTTTGGAGAGATTTGGGGCTAGATAGGGAGCTTTTGGGGCTGCGACTTTTGGAGAGATTTGGGGTTAGATAGGAAGCTTTTGGGGCAGCGACTTTTGGAGAGATTTGTGGCTAGATAGGAAGCTTTTGGGGCTGCGACTTTTGGAGAGATTTGGGGCTAGATAGGAAGCTTTTGAGGCAGTGACTTTTGGAGAGATTTGGGGCTAGATAGGAAGCTTTTGGGGCAGCGATTTTTGGAGAGATTTGGGGCTAGATAGGAAGCTTTTGGGGCTGCGACTTTTGGAGAGATTTGTGGCTAGATAGGAAGCTTTTGAGGCAGCGACTTTTGGAGAGATTTGGGGCTAGATAGGAAGCTTTTGGGGCAGCGATTTTTGGAGAAATTTGGGGCTAGATAGGAAGCTTTGGGGGGAGTGACCTTTGGAGAGATTTGGGGCTAGATAGGAAGCTTTTGGGGCAGCGATTTTTGGAGAGATTTGGGGCTAGATAGGAAGCTTTTGAGGCAGCAATTTTTGGAGAGATTTGGGGGTAGATAGGAAGCTTTTGGGGCAGCGACCTTTGAAGAGATTTGGGGCTAGATAGGAAGCTTTGGGGGGAGTGATTTTTTGAGAGATTTGGGGCAAGATTTTTGGAGCCCTCTTTGAGCCCCCGGCATCACACCCAGCTCTCTACCAACGTGGGAACCTCCCCAGAGCCCCCAACGACAGCAGAGGATTCTAACTCAGTCCGGAGCCCTCCTCAAGCCCCCAGCATCAAACCCGGTGCCCAGCTGACATGGGAGCTTCCACAGAACCCCCGACAACAGTGGAAGACACACAGAGCCCTCCTTGAGTCCCGGCATCACACCCGGCACCCAGCTGATGCAGGAGCTTCCCCAGAGCCTTATGCTTAATCAAAGCATAATCAACTAATAAATCAGCAAAAACAAGACCAACCAAAACACAACTAAATACAAAAACAGCACTCATCAGGAGCACTCATCTACTCCACTACCAGCCTCCTACCACGAAGAATGAACCATGCACTCAGAGAGAAGACATTCCTACTACCCACATGGAAGACAAACCCACCACACCCAAAGGAGATGAAAGAGCTGACTTCCTAGTGAGTTGCACACTGTGCTCCATGTATACACTCCTACCCTCAAACTTCCAAAACTTCACTTGCAATAAATGTAAAGTAATCCAATTACTTGAGGAAAAAATAAAACCTAGAGAGAAATCTCAAAACCCTGCAGCACCAACATCAAAACAAGAAAGACCAATATACTCACAACACCTCCAACACCACAGAAGAGCATATCAGACCCCCCCCCCACGGTTGAAAATGACTGGACACATCACCCAAAGAAGAAAAAAACAAACCATCCCCAAACTCCCACCAACTTCAACCCGCCTCTTTCCAACCCCAGTGCCTACAAGTAACAAATATGCAATACTCCTGGCACAAGAAGACCAACAAACACCTGACAAGGAGCCACCAAGGACCAAGCACAACAATACAACACCATCAAACACAGTCATCACGAAGACTAGCCCCCCTCTCCCGAACCCAACCAAAAAGAAAAGGAGAGTGGTGGTAATTGGTGACTCAACTCTCAGGGGAACTGAACCTGCCATCTGCAGACCGGACAATTAATCCAGAGAGGTGAGCTGCCTCCCTGGAACCAAAATCTTGGATATAGCGCTAAACCTCACTAAAATCCTAAAACCCACTGACTACTACCCCCTACTAGTGATCCTTGCAGGAACAAATGACACAAGGAAAGACATGAACGAAATCACAAAAGACTACGACCACTTGGGCAATACAATAAAAAAGATAGGAGCACAGGTCGTCTTCTCCTCTTTTCTAACCACAAGAGGACAACATCCTGACAGAGAATGGAAACCGACTAGCCCAACTTATCAGAAGGGATTTATTTATTTATTTATTTATTTATTTATTTATTTATTTATTTATTTATTTATTTATTTATTTATTTATTTATTTATTTGTATGCCACCCCTTTCCGTAGACTCGGGGCGGCTCACAACATAATAAAACAATTCATAACAAATCTAATAATTTATAATTTAAAATTTAAAGTAGTTAAGAAAACCCCATTTTTAAGCAGACAGACCTACAAACATATTATACATAAATTATATAGGCCCGGTGGAGATATCTATATTCCCCCATGCCTGATGACAAAGGTGGGTTTTGAGGAGTTTACAAAAGGCAAGGAGGGGTAGGGACAGTTCTAATCTCTGGGGGGAGCTGGTTCCAGAGAGTCGGGGCCACCACAGAGAAGGCTCTTCCCCTGGGGCCCGCCAACCGACATTGTTTAGTTGACGGGACCCGGAGAAGGCCGACTCTGTGGGACCTAATCGGTCACTGGGATTCGTGCAGCAGAAGGCGGTCTCGGAGATATTCTGGTCCAATGCCATGAAGGGCTTTATAGGTCATAACCAACACTTTGAATTGTGACGGAAATTGATCAGCAACCAATGCAGACTGCGGAGTGTTGGTGTAATGTGGGCATTTTTGGGAAAGCCCATTACTGCTCTCGCAGCTGCATTCTGCATGATCTGAAGTTTCCGAACACTTTTCAAAGGTAGCCCCATGTAGAGAGCATTACAGTAGTCGAGCCTCGAGGTGATGAGGGCATGAGTGACTGTGAGCAATGAGGCCCGGTCCAAATAGGGCCACAACTGGTGCCCCAGGCGAACCTGGGCAAACGCCCCCCTCACCACAGCTAAAAGATGGTTCTCTAATGTGAGCTGTGGATCGAGGAGGATGCCCAAGTTGCGGACCCTCTCTGAGGGGGTCAATAATTCCCCCCCAGGGTGATGGATGGACAGATGGAATTGTCCTTGGGAGGCAAAACCCACAGCCACTCCATCTTATCCGGGTTGAGTTTGAGTCTGTTGACACCCATCCAGGCCCCAACAGCCTCCAGGCACCAGCACATCACTTCCACTGCTTCGTTGATTGGACATGGGGTGGAGATGTAAAGCTGGGTATAATCAGCATACTGATGATACCTCACCCCATGCCCTTGGATGATCTCACCCAGTGGTTTCATGTAGATATTGAATAGCAGGGGGGGAGAGGACTGACCCCTGAGGCACCCCACAAGGGAGAGACCTAGAGGTCGACCTCTGACCCCCCACTAACACCGACTGCGACCGACCGGAGAGGTAGGAGGAGAACCACTGAAGAACAGTGCCTCCCACTCCCAACCCCTCCAGCCGGTGCAGAAGGATACCATGGTCGATGGTATCGAAAGCTGCTGAGAGGTCAAGAAGCACCAGGACAGAGGATAAACCCCTGTCCCAGGCCCACCAGAGATCATCCATCAACGCGACCAAAGCAGTTTCCGTGCTGTACCCGGGCCTGAAATCCGACTGCTGGGGACCTAGATAATCGGCTTCTTCCAAGGACCGCTGGAGCTGGAGTGCCACCACCTTCTCAACAACCTTCCCCATAAAGGGGAAGTTACATTAAAAATATCAGATCATTCTGCAAAAGATAGAGATTAAGGGGAAACTAACTGATGAAGACAAACAAATATTAAACGGGACAATAACAAATGATGAAATTATTAGAGTTATTAATGGGTTGAAACCTGCCAAAGCTTCAGGCCCAGACGGAATTATGGGGGAATACTATAAGACTTTTGTGACTCAATTATTACCTTTAATGACATACTTCAAACCTTCAATATTCCACAGTCATGGAAGACATCCGAGATCATCACTATCCCAAAACCAGATCGTGATTTGTTAGACCCGGGATCCTATCGCCCCATCAGTTTACTAAACCAGGGTTATAAAATATTTATGAAAATTATAGCAAATAGGATAGAGAGTATCTTACCACAAATAATTGGTGAAGACCAATATGGATTTGTTAAAGGAAGGAAGATTCACGAACCAATTAGAAATGTTGTTAATGTGTTACACCATGCTACCACTACCAAAAAGAAATTATGCGTCTTGAAGTTAGATGTGTATAAAGCATTTGATAAAGTTAATCATAATTACCTGTTTCAACTTTGTAAGGTATTAAATATGGGAGAAAATTTCTGTCAAATTATAAAAGAAATCTATAAGGATAATGCGGCCTATATTAGGGTAAATGGAAATAGAACAGAGAAAGTTGATATCCAAAATGGAACTAAGCAGGGATTGCCCACTTTCCCCCATCTTGTTTGCAATGGCAATTGAGGTTCTAGCAAATAAAATTAGAAATGATAAGGACTGGAAGGGTTACCGAATTGGAAAACTTAATTGAAATTAAATCTTTTTGCAGACGATGCCATAATATTGTCTGAAACCCCCATTGAAATGATGCAAAAATTAATGGTTGTATTTCAGGAATTTAAAGACCAATTAGGTCTCTCAATTAATATTGAGAAATCAGAAATATTTTGTTTGAATACAGGTCCCAAAGAGCAAATCGAGATATAAAAAATTTCAGGATTGAAATTAGGATGTAAAAAAAATGAAATATTTAGGAATTTGGTTATTCAAAAACCCAAACAAAATTGCTGAGGCAAATTACAATTTAATATGGAAAAAAATGCAAAAGCAAATTAAAAAGTGGAAAGATAAAAGTTTGAGAAAAATGGCCAAAATAAGAGCTCTTAAAATGATGATTATTCCAAAAATGATGTACTTATTCCAAGTTTTACCAGGTACCTTCCCAGGAGTAAAACTTAGGGAATGGGACAATAAAATGAATGATTGGATTGAAGGAAATAAAAAACCTAGAACAAGGAAGCGATGGCTGATTGCCAGAGAGAAAGATGGAGGATGGGGGTGCCCAAATTTAGAATTATATTGAGAAGCATTTCAAATAGAAAGATTAATGGAATTACAATCATTGACAGAAAAGAAATGAGTGAAACTTGAAAGGGAGATTAACAATGTTAAAAATAAAGAGATTTTATTTTAAAAAATGGAGTAAAATAGAAATCAATAGATTAGCCGATCCTTTGAAAGCAGCTCTAGATATTTGGTCAAAATGGCAAGGGAAATTAGCAAGTAGGAATTCAAAATTATCAACGTTGCATGTTTTGAATATAAATAATGATGTTAATCTAGGTAGAGTTATAAAGGAATTAAATGATAAAGGCATAATGAGAATAGAACAATTATATGAGACAGATGGAAGAGTTAATAGAACTCACCTCGAATGGTGGTTGGGCCAAAAAAATGGTTGCAGATTAATGCAATATGCAAATATTTGAATAAAACTGAGATTAAAGAAGCATTTTTGAGAGGAGAAAATATTGAAAGAAAAGATTAATGATTCAAAAGGACAGGCTAGTAAGATTTATAGTATGTTACTACAAGTGGAAGAGGAAGTGATTAAAGGCCTAACAAGATACTGGCAAAATGTATTACAGATCAATGAAAACGAGATGGAAGAAGTAGTAGAAAATATATATAAGATAAAGAACAGAAGAATTAGAGAGATGAGAAGGAAAATTTTACATAAATGTTACTTTACGCCAGTAAAACTAGAACACTTCCAGAGGAAAGGAAAAGGAAATTGCTGGCATGGTTGGCAAATAAAAGGAGTTTTTATGCATATGCTCTGGGAATGTGCTGAAGTTCAAAAATTTTGGAAGGAAGTACAGAATGAAATTAACAATATGCTAAACATTAATTGGATAATCACGAAAGAATTAGCAACACTAGTTAAACATGGGGAATTACGAGAATTTAAAGAAATCAAAACAGCAGCTTTGGAAAGTGCTCAAGCAGTAGTGGTATTAGGGTGGAAGGACAGCAATAAATGGACAATCCAGAATTGGTACTGGTACACAGTGGACCACATCCACTTCAAAATTATGGAAATAAGGTTAAATAACTTTGATGAAAATAAATTGGAGAAGCTGATGGCACGATGGAATAAGGTGAAAGATTATATCTTAAGTTGAATATATGACGACAATGTGAAAAATAAACTCCAATCACTTTTTGTATGTAAAGAAATGTAAACCGGAGCCAAGGAAGAAATTGAAATTTATTGTAAATAATTTAACCCCCTAAATGGTGGAGGGGTTTATTGGTGTTGGGCAACTTTTCTTTAAGATTTTTTTGTTTGTTTGTTGTAATAAAAATTTAATAAAAATAATAATTTTTTTTAAAAAAAGCACCAGCAGCTCTCACCCACTTGCATCGTATAGGGGGCTAGCTCTGAGAGGGGTGGGTGACCAAAGTAAGAGACTGAACAATGAACCAAATAAGAAAGGGGTGCAAATTAAGCCCACCAACATTTCAGAGGATAAAAAATGCCCACCCAGAATCAGACACAAACACCTAAAATGACTGTACACTAATGCACAAAGCCTGGGGAACAAACAAGACGAGCTAGAAGTACTAATGCATGAGGGCCAATACGATCTAATTGGCATTACAGAAACATGGTGGGACGAATCACATGACTGGAACACACAGATAAAGGGCTACAATCTCTTCAAGAAAAATAGGTCAAAGGAGGTGGAGTTGCACTATACATAAAAGACCACTACACAGCCACTGAGCTATATCAATCCAAAGAAGATAACCCCCTTGAAACCATATGGGTTAACATAAAAGAAAAAAAGGACAACATTACAATTGGAGTTTACTACAGGCCCCCAAACCAAACAGATACAATGGACAACCTCTTTACAACCCAACTATCAGCAATATGGAACAAGCACAGCACAATAATAATGGGGGACTTTAACTACCCCGACATTAACTGGAAAACAAATTCAGCACCAGGCAGAAAGTCTGACAGATTTCTCACCAGCCTTGCCGATAACTTTCTAACTCAAAAAGTGGAAACAGCAACCAGAGGGACTGCAATACTAGACCTAATTTTAACACACAGGGAAGAAATGATTGAGGAAATAGGAGAAGGGACGCTAGGTGAGTGACCATACCATCCTAAAGTTCAACATTGCGCAATCACTAACTACAACACCCAACTCAACTACAATTCCAGACTTCAGAAAAGCTGACTTTAACAAGCTCAGAGTGTACCTGAAGAATAAACCCTGGAAGGAATTTCTAAAGAGTAAATCCACACAGGATTCCTGGGAAGCCCTAAAAAATACTATCATTGAGGCCCAAAACAATTCAATCATGATGAAAAAGAAAAGCAGAAAAACTAAAATGAAACCAGCATGGCTATACAAGGACCTCACAGACAACGTAAAAGAAAAAAAAAAGCCAAATACAACAAATGGAAAGGACTCATAACCAAGATGGAATATCAGCAAACAGCCAGAACCTGCAAGCAAAACATAAGAACAGCAAAAGCTCAACACAAACAGCATCTCGCAACGAAAATTAATGACCAAAAAAAAAAACCTTCTTCCACCACATAAACAACAAGAAAAAAATCAAGGAAACAGTCACCATACTAAAAAAACAAAGATGGTAACGAAATCACCAACAACAGAGACAGAGCACAGCTGCTCAATACCTACTTTACATCAGTCTTCACACATAAAGGAACCACCAACCAACCAACCTACAACCTAATTGCAAATAACAGCCCCGGAACCGAACTCAACACAGACAAAGCTACCATTAGGGACTACTTGAGGGAACTTAACAAGTACAAATCACCGGGACCTGACAGACTCCACCCCAGAGTCCTAAAAGAACTGGCAGACACCATAGCGGAATCTCTTCTCATTTATCAAAAATCTTGTGCCACTGGAGACCTACCAGAAGACTGGAAACGAGCGGACGTAGTTCCCGTCCACAAAAAAGGGGAAAAGACGGATCCAAGCAACTACAGACCTATTAGCCTGACTTCAATACCTGGAAAAATACTGGAGAAAATAATAAAAAAACCCAGCTTTGCCACTACCTGGAAACAAACAAGATAATATCCAACAGCCAACACGGGTTTGTCAGAAACAAATCATGTCAAACCAATCTCATATCCTTTTTCAACACCATAACCAAATCAGTAGACCAGCGCAACATGGTGGACCTCACATACTTAGACTTCAGCAAAGCTTTCGACAAAATCGACCACTATCTCCTAATCAACAAATTAGAAAAAAGCAGAGTAGACTACAACACATGCAGATGGATCAATAGCTGGCTGACCAACCGCACCCAACGAGCTGTCCTCAGTGGTTCCAAATCCACATGGAAGAAGATAGGCAGTGGGGTACCACAGGGTTCAGTCCTGGGCCCTGTGCTCTTCAACATCAATGACTTAGACGAGGGAATAGAAGGGCAACTGATCAAATTCGCAGACGACACCGAGCTGGCGGGGGTAGCCAGTACCCTAGAACAGCGTTTCCCAACCGGTGTGCCTCAGCACACTAGTGTGCCGCGAGACACAGCCAGGTGTGCCGCGGGGCGCTGCCGGTGCCGGGGCAGGCTTTCCCGAAACGGAGAAAGCCCTCTCTCGCAGCCCCCCTGGCTGGGAGCGCTTTCGCTGCGAGAGAGGGCTTTCTCTGTCCGTTTCGGGAATGCCCGCCCCGCCCCTCCCCTCTCTCTCTCGCGCCGCTCCCCTTTGCTCTCAGCCCTCTCTGGCTTCGCTTCTCAATCCCTCCCTCCTTCCGTCTTTCCTTCCCCTCAGCCGTTCTGTCTGGGGGTCTCTCGCTCTTCCCTTCCCCGCCTCCCAGGCTTTGCCTTCACCACCCCCACCCCTTTTTTGGTTGGCAAGGAGTCCTTTGCCGCATCCTGCAGTTAGCACTCGGCTCGAGGCCGCTTTCCCTGGCTGCGCTCAGAACCAACAGGGCGCTGCTCTTTCTCTCTCTCTCTCTCCTGTGAGGTGGGGGAAGGAAAAAACCAACAAACAAAAACTTCTTGTAGCGGGACCGCGCGCACGCTCGTGCCCGTGCTCGTCACTTCAGCAACAAGGGAGGGAAGTCAGAGGGCGAGGGAGGGAGCGAGCGCCCTTGTCCTCGGTGCCCTCTGCAGCCTGCCTTCCTTCTTCTTTGCCGCCGCTGAGGGACAGAGAAAAAGATAGAAAGGAAAGAGGGAGGGAGAGATAGAAAGGAAAGAGGGAGGGAGAGATAGAAAGGAAAGAGGGAGGGAGAGATAGAAAGAAAATAGATAGAAAGGAAAGAGGGAGGGAGGAAAGAGGGAGGGAGGGAGAGATAGAAAGGAAAGAGGGAGGGAGAGATAGAAAGGAAAGAGGGAGGGAGGAAAGAGGGTGGGAGAGATACAATGGAAAGAGGGAGGGAGAGATAGAAAGGAAAGAGGGAGGGAGGGAAGAGGGAGGGAGAGATAGAAAGGAAAGAGGGAGGGAGAGATAGAAAGGAAAGAGGGAGGGAGGAAAGAGGGAGGGAGAGATACAATGGAAAGAGGGAGGGAGAGATAGAAAGGAAAGAGGGAGGGAGGAAAGAGGGTGGGAGAAATAGAGTGAAATAGAGGAAGATATATTTTTTTTGTCCAAACTTTTCTTTAGCCCCCCCGCCCCCCCGTTCAGTGTTCCCCAGGATTTTGAAAATATGAATAATGTGCCGCGGCTCAAAAAAGGTTGGGAAACACTGCCCTAGAAGACAGGCTCAAATTACAGAAAGACCTAGACAGACTAACACAGTGGGCCCACACCAACAAAATGATGTTTAACATCGACAAGAGCAAAGTCCTTCACCTAGGCAGAAAAAACCCTGAACACACATACAACCTGGGAGAAACCCCTCTTAGCAGTAGCGACTGAGAAAGAGACCTCAGTCATGGTATACAATCAACTAAACATGAGCCAACAATGTGCAGCAGCAGCTAAAAAAGCCAACACAATCCTAAGTTGCATCAACAGGGGAATACACTCCAAGACCAGGGAAGTCTTAATATCACTCTACTACGCCCTGGTCCGACCACACCTGGAGTACTGTATACAGTTCTGGTCACCACAGTTCAAAAGAGACATTGAAACTCTGGAGAAGGTGAAAAAAAAAAAACGACCAAGATGATTAAGGGATTGGAAACCAAGACTTACGAAGAGAGTCTGAGGGAACTGGACATGGATAGCCTAGAGAAAAGGAGGGCCAGAGCGGACATGACAGCAGTCTACAAGTATACGCGGGATCACTGTATTCTTCAGGGCACCAGAGGGCTGGACAAAGAACAATGGCTGGAAGCTGACCAAGGAAAGATTCAACATGGAGATAAGGAGGAACTTCCTGATGGTCAGAGTGATCAACCAATGGAACAACCTACCAGCGGACGTTGTGAACTCCAACACTCTGGACATTTTTAAGAGAAGATTGAACTGCCACTTGACTGGTGTACTATAGGGTTTCCTGCTTGGGCAGGGGATTGAACTCGATGGCCTTCATGGTCCCTTTCAACTCTAACAATCAATCAACAGGCCCGCCAACCGACACTGTCTGGTCAATGGGATCCAAGTGGGTCAAAACTGGTGCACCAGACGAACTGTGTCAAAATTCCCTTGGCACAGCCAAGAGATCTTGTTCTAAACTCAGCTGGGGATCTAGGAGGACACTCAGATTGTGAGCCCGCTCTGAGAGGGTCAATTTTTTCCTCCCCGAGCCAAGGATTGACAGATGGTACAGTTCTTTCTAGGTGGTACCAAGAGCCACTCAGTCTTGTCGGGGTTGAGCTTGAGTCTGGACTCCCATCCAGGTCCTTACAGCCTCCAGGCACTGGCACATCACATCAACAGCTTCACTGAACTGGCACAATGTGGAGATGTAAAGCTGGGTATCATCAGCGAACTGCTGATACCTCATCCTATGCCATCGGATCATCTCACTCAGTGGGTTTCTTTTTAAAAAAAAAATCTTTATTAAGTTTCTGCATATAAAGAATAATCTAAACAAACAAAACATACAAAGAAAAAAAAAGAAAAAAAAGGAAAGTAGACAGACAAATCATTTTATAAACCTATAGAACATATAGAGCAGACCTTATGTGCTGTCCCCAGAGACAGAGATAGTTGGACTGTATTTAGGCATGTCTCTTTAAGATATTGCATTAGGGGAAATGTAGTGAAATTGCACTCTGGGTAATGTAGTTCTACATGTGACCACCCAGGCCTTCTCCGGGTCCTGTCAACAAAACAATGTTGTTTGGCGGAGCCCAGGGGAAGAGCCTTCTCTGTGGTGGCCCCGGCCCTCTGGAACCAACTCCCCCCGAAGATTAGAATTGACCCCACCCTCCTCGCCTTTCTTAAGCTCCTTAAAACCCACCTCTGCCATCAGGCATGGGGGAACTGAAATATTCTTTTCCCCTAGGCCTTTACAATTTATGCATGGTTTGTTTGTATGTATGTTTGGTTTTTACAATAAGGTTTTTTTTAGTTGTTTAGTAAAAAAGAGGCAGTAAAAAGAGAAGAAATTCATGTCCCCTGGCACAGCTGCAAGCCTTCAAAGCAATCTCTGCTGCCTTAAAGAAGTAATCTCTCTATCTCTCCCTTTCTATCTCTCTTCTTTTTTCTCTCCCTCTCTCTCTTCCTTTCTTTCTTTCTTTCTCTCTCTTTCTTTCTCTTTCTCTCTCTTGCTTTCTTTCTCTTTCTTCTCTCTTTTTCTCTACCTCCTTCTTTGTATCTCTGTCTTTCTCTCTCTCTCCCCCTTTCTATCTCTCCTCTTCCTTTTTCTCTCCCTCTTTCTCTCTCTCCCTTTCTCTCTCTCTCTCCCTCCATTTCTCCCCCTTTCTCTCTCTTCCTTCCTTCCCTTCCTCCCCTCCCTCCTTCCTTCCTCTCTGCTTCTCTTTCCCTCCCTCTCTTTCCCTTTTCTTTCTTTTGGTCCACTTCTCTCTCTTTCTGCTTCTCTGGCGGGCACCGCCTCCGCACCCTCTCCTTCGCTCTGCCCCCACAGCAGCTGCCATTGGTGCAGCAACAACGGCGGCTCCTCTCAGACGAGGCCCACCAGCGGGTGCCACTTTCCGCGCAACACTAGCCTTCTTCCACCCTGGCCGGCGCGGCCACCTTGCTGCTGACACAGGCGGCAGGGACTGACCAGTGCCCCTTCAGGGCCTCTTCTTCCCAACAGCTCCCGCTGCCAGCATGCAGCTCTGCTCACCCAAAGCCTGGCATTGACACTTGAGAGCAGGCTTTGGTCTCTCGGTATCAGCGGCTGCCATCACGCCATTGTTGTTGTTGTCACGGCGACTGCCCTGTGCCGGCCGGGAAAGCAGCACGCTTTTCAAATGTGCCGTTTTCCTGCGCTGCTTTCCCAGGCAGCCGGCTTTGCTGGCCAGTACAGGGCAGCCGCCGCGACAACAACAATGGCGCTGTGGCAACCACTGATACCGAGAGCCCAAAGCCCGCTCTCAAGCATCAACGCCAGGCTTCGGGTGAGCAGAGCTGCGCGCTGGCGGCGGGAGCTGTTGAGAAGGCAGAAGCAACGCCTCTGCCGGGAAGGGCTGTCAAAGAGGCCCTAAAGGGGGACAGGGCAGTCCCCACCGCCTGTGTCAGCAGCAAGGTGGCCGTGCTGGCCGGGGCAGGAGAAGGCTGGAGTTGCATGGAAAATGGCACCTGCTGGTGGGGCCTGGTCCAAGAGGAGCCACCGCTGTTGCTGCACCAATGGTAGCTGCTGTGGGGAGAGAGGGAAGGGGAGGGCATGGAGGCGGTGCCCGCCGGAGAAGCAGAGAGAGAGAGAAGTGGAGGAGTGCTCGCCTTGTGCTATGGGGGGGAGGCGGTGGAGGTCAGGGGTTTGCAAGCCGCCGCCTCCCCCACACACACACTTAGCCATGGCGCACCTAGCTGTGACTTTCAGTGGAATTTTTGAATCGCCAATCACCTTTTCCTGAATCTCCCGTCCACACACCGCAGAGGAGGAAGTGAGGAGGAGGTGGAGAGGCAAGAGGCAGGGAGAAAAGCGGGCCTGCAATTGGCCCCTTTCTTTCTCGTCTTTAGGGAGAGGAACTGTTGCTGCTCTGCCATAGGGCAGCAACAGTTTCTCTCCCTAAAGGTGAGAAAGAAAGGGGCCAACTGCAGGCCCGCTTTCCTCCCCACCTCTTGCCTCTCCACCTCCTCCTCACTCAGCAGCTGACCACGGTGAGTGGACAGGAGATTCAGGAGCTTATTATATCGATCGGTAAAATCTTGTGTGCTGCCATGGGCCGGTTAAAAGACCTCAGTGGGCCGCATCCGTCCCGCAGGCCATACTTTGGGGACTGCTGCATTAGGGTATATTATTGCTTCTGTTGGTGATAGCCACTTTGGCTTTGATTGGTAGTAGCATTTTTTAAATTTGTAACCAGGTGTCAATTAAACTTCCTCTAATATAATGCTGGATGAGGTATGCATGTATTTTACGCTTTTCATCTCCCAGAAATGTGTGCCAGTCTGCTTGGAGATCGAAACGCTCTAGGGCTAGTAGTCTGGTATTTTTGAGATGGATCCATTCTTTTATCAAATTTAGTATTGCTGATTTATAATAAAGCTCCAAGTTTGGCAAACCAAGCCCCCTCCCCTCTTCCTATGATCCTGTAATAGTTTGAGTTTAATCCTAGCTTTTTTCTTTGACTAAATGAATTTACATAATTTTTGATTAAGATTTGAAAAGAATGTTTTATTAAGTTTTATTGGAGCTACCTGGAAAAGAAATAATACCCTTGGAAGATGTTACTTTTAATGACTGCTATTTTGCCCATTAAAGAAAGTTGTAAATTTGACCATTTATCTATGTCCTTGTTTATATTTTGTATTAATTTTACATAATTATCTTTTTAAATTGTGCTTTAATTTGTGGATAGTCATAGTCCTAAGTATTTGTTTTTTTCCTTTATATTCAATGCTTCATCTAATTTGGATTTTTGTTTGTGGGTCATATTCATCGCTATAATTTTGGTCTTTTCTTTATTTATTTTTAAACCTGCTATATGGCTGAAATTCTCAATTTCCTGTATTAGATTTGGAACAGTTTCCAATGGGTCATCTAATATGAAGGCCATATCATCCGCAAAGGCCTGGGTTTTGTATTCCTCTTTTTAAATTTTTAAGTCCCTAATTTCTTTTGTATTTCTTATTTTCTTTAATAAGGTTTCCAGGGCTAAAATAAAATGGAGAGGCATCCTTGCCATACTCTCTTGTTAATTTTTATTTTTGCAGTTGTTTTGTTGTTTATTAATATTTTTGCTGTTTGGTTGGAATAAATAGATCAAAACAATCCTATGAATTTGTTACCGAATTGCATTGTTTCTAGCTGTGCTGCAAAAAACGGCCAATAGAGGCTGTCAAAAGCTTTGTGCATATCGACGAATATTAGTGTGTATTGTTTGTCAATTGGTTTATTGTAATATTCAAGTGTATGATTTGTGTGGTTTTTTGCAATGTTTCTGTGCAGCAGGATGCCATTCTGATCTGAGTGTATTATTTGGTTTAGAATTTCTGACAAAACTGAGGCTAATATTTTGTAATCAGTATTAAGGAGGGAAATCGTCCTATAGTTTTGTATTTGCTGTCTAGCTGCACCATCTTTGGGGATCAATGATATATAAGTTTTGTACCAGGAGTTAGGTAGATTGCCGTTATCTAAAGTCTCATTGAACAGTTCTAGCATTATGGTCTCTGAAGGAGTTTGTAATTTTTTGTAGATTTCTAAGGGAATGACATCAGGGCCCAGGGATTTGTTGCTTTTTTTTTGCTTTCCTATAGTGCTTCTTAATTCTGTGAGAGTTATTTTTTCGTTTAACATGGTCTTGTCTTCTGAGATGGTTGGCAAGTCAATTTTTTCAAGGAATTTTTAAATAGCTTCTGCATTTGTTTCTCCCTGTTTGTAAAGAGCCTCATAGAAGGTCTGGATAATCTGTTTCTTATCTGCAATTTTTGTTTTTATTTCACTGTTTTGATCGTAGAGTGCATCTATTATCCTATCAGCTTTTTCTTTGCGCGTTCCCAAAGGGAGTTGGGTGCAGATCTTGCCTTCTTCCCACTCCTCCTCCTACCAGCTTGGCTGTGGAGCTCATCTTCTGAAGTCTTCCTCCTCTTCCCCACTTTACCAAGTCATGCTCTCCCCAAGCTTTTTGTGCACCAGAGCTTTTCAAATCATATTTCGGCTTTGGTTGGCTTCCCTGTGTGGAGCCAACCCCCCCTTCTCCTGCAAGTTAAAGTTCGGGAGAGGTGGAAAAAAATCCTCTGGGCAAGTTGTGCCGAGAGAGCGCGCGTGTGCTGGGCAGGGATCCTCCTAAGTTACCATTAACTGAAGCCTTGAGTGGCAGATCTAGTGGAGGCTAGCAAGGGGAACCCTCCTGGCAGCAGTGGCTCCCGGGCGGCCTTAGTGCAGCTCTCGAAGCGGGTGGGACAGGCGTTGTTGGCAGAGGGTGGAGGATGACCAGCAAGGCAGGCGGGGGGGGAAGGTGGCATCTCCAGGCTCTCTGGTCCATCCAGGAGCTGAAAGTTCCACCTTTCCCCACACTCGGCTTTGGCCCTTTGCGGGCTTCTGGCAGGAGGGTGCAGCGAGTGATGAATGGCGGGGCTCCCATGGACACATTTTGGCAGCGAGATGGGGGAAATCCCCTCTTGCCCACCGCTTCCTCAGGTCACCTGTCCCCACTCTATTCAGCTCCACTTCGTCCGCCCACTGCTTTTAAAAAAAACCTTAAAGTTTGGATTTTCCTAATAGGCTTGCACACATTATTTGCTTTCCATTGATTCCTGTGGGAAACATTGTTTTGTCTTACGAACTTTTTACTTTACGAACCTCGTCCCGGAACCAATGAAGTTCATAAGACGAGGTATTACTGTATTTATAATATTTATAATCCATACTTGCACATAGTTTATAGATCTTATTAATCTTTTAAATTTGAAACTTGTCTTATTGGATTGCAGTTTTTTATAAGGCCTATCTAAATTTAAGCAATTATCCAAAAAAATTTATAATAAAATGGCTTCTAGAATCTTTACCCAAAATAAAGGAACAAAAAAACAAACACTTTTACTCTCGACTCCGACAAGACAAAGATTTTTAGAAAGTATGTTGGCAGAAGAAAAAGCATCACCTCAAAAACTAGAAGTAACATTAAATATACTACAGGAAACTCTGTTAAAAATCCGGTCGGTCGCAGTCGGTGTTAGTGGGGGGTCAGAGGTCGACCTCTAGGTTTCTCCCTTGTGGGGTGCCTCAGGGGTCGGTCCTCTCCCCCCTGCTATTTAACATCTACATGAAACCGCTGGGTGAGATCATCCAAGGGCATGGGGTGAGGTATCATCAATATGCCGATGATACCCAGTTATACATCTCCACCCCATGTCCAGTCAACGAAGCAGCGGAAGTGATGTGCCGGTGCCTGGAGGCTGTTGGGGCCTGGATGGGTGTCAACAAACTCAAACTCAATCCAGACAAGACGGAGTGGCTGTGGGTCTTGCCTCCCAAGGACAATTCCATCTGTCCGTCCATCACCCTGGGGGGAGAAACATTGACCCCCTCAGAGAGGGTTCGCAACTTGGGCGTCCTCCTCGATCCACAGCTCACATTAGAGAAACATCTTTCAGCTGTGGCGAGGGGGGGCGTTTGCCCAGGTTCGCCTGGTGCATCAGTTGCGACCCTATTTGGACCGGGAGTCACTGCTCACAGTCACTCATGCCCTTATCACCTCGAGGCTCGACTACTGTAACGCTCTCTACATGGGGCTACCTTTGAAAAGTGTTCGGAAACTTCAGATCGTGCAGAATGCAGCTGCGAGAGCAATCATGGGCTTTCCCAAATATGCCCATGTTACACCAACACTCCGCAGTCTGCATTGGTTGCCGATCAGTTTCCGGTCAGAATTCAAAGTGTTGGTTATGACCTATAAAGCCCTTCATGGCACCGGACCAGATTATCTCAGGAACCGCCTTCTGCCGCACGAATCCCAGCGGCCAGTTAGGTCCCACAGAGTGGGTCTTCTCCGGGTCCCGTCAACGAAACAATGCCACTTGGCGGGACCCAGGAGAAGAGCCTTCTCTGTGGCGGCCCCGGCCCTCTGGAACCAACTCCCCCCAGAGATTAGAATTGCCCCTACCCTCCTTGCCTTTCGTAAGCTACTAAAAACCCACCTCTGCCGCCAGGCATGGGGGAATTAAGACCTCTTCTCCCCCTAGGCTGATACAACTGTATGTATGGTATGTTTGTACGTATGTTGGTTTTATACATTAGGGGGTTTTAAGTTAGTTTTTAGTATTGGATTTTTACTGTATATTGTTTGTGACTGTTGTTAGCCGCCCCGAGTTTTCGGAGAGGGGCGGCATATAAATCCAATAAATGAAATAAATGAAATGAAGACAACATCACAAAAAGTATTGATGGAGTGAGAGAGGAGATTAGTGAACTGAAGATCAACATGGGTAAAATGGACAAGAGAATTGGAGTAATGCAAGCTGCTCTAACAGGAAATGAACAAGACATAGAAATAGTGAAGAAGAGAACGGAAGTAATTGAAAGGAAAACAGAAAAGACAGATGACAGACTAGAAGCTGTTAATCATAATTTAGAAGAGGCCATTCTCCATCTAGAACTTGAAAAATCGGCCTTTTATTTATGTATTCAAAATATAGAGGAATTTAGAGATGAAAATCTCCCAGGTCTTATTGCTGAAATTTTAGGCCTTGTGTTAGACAAACTCAAAGAAGAAATGATTAAGGAAATTGATGAAGTTTATAGAATCAATACCAGCTATGTGAGACGGTTCAAACATCCAAGAGAGATTCATGTCAGACTTCTGAAGAGAAAACTACGAGATGAAATTTTGAATACTATTAGAGGAGAATCACTGAGGTATAAACGAAAAGAAATCCTGATCCTAAAACAAATTCCCTGTAGAGTGAGAGAGAAGAGACAAAAGTACAGTGGTACCTCGGTTCTCGAACGCTTTGGTTTTCGTACATTTCGGATACCGAACAAAATTTTCTGCAAAAATTTGCTTCAGTATCCAAATAAAAATTCGGATACTGAACAGAAAAATTTGTTTACTATCCGAAATGTAAGAGGGGATGAGGTGAGAGGGGATGGGTGCCGGAATCCCGACACGCCCCTCCTAGCCGCCCTCTTAACAGCCTCCCAGTCTCTACCTTGTAACTGCTCCAAGCTGCAGGAAGGGTAGGGCTGGCTGCAATACCGGAAGCTTTGGGGGGCTCCTTTCCTCAGCAGTTGATTACCTCCAGGCAGCTGCCTCAACCTTTTATTTCCCAGCGGCGGCTCCGGCGGCTTCCCTTCGAGGAGCAGCAGCAGCGTCAGGAATGTCACGTGTTGAAGGGAAGCCGCCGGAGCCACCGCTGGGAAAGAAAAGGTTGAGGCAGCTGCCTGGAGGTAATCAACTGCTGAGGAAAGGAGCCCCCCGAAGCTTCCGGTATTGCAGCCAGCCCTACCCTTCCTGCAGCTTGGAGCAGTTATAAGGTAGAGACTGGGTGGCTCGAGGAGCAGCAGCAGCGCCGGGAACATCGCGCGGTTCAGTTGGTTGCCTCCAAGTAGCTGCACGAACTTTTTCTTTCCTGGCGGCCGGAAACGTCACGTGATGAAGGGAAGCCGCCGCCGCCAGGAAAGAAAAAAATCGTGCAGCTGCTTGGCGGCAACCAACTGAACCGCTGAGGAACGTAGCCCCCCAAAGCTGCCGGTATTGCAACCAGCCCTACCCTTCCTGCAGCTTGGAGCAGTTACAAGGTAGAGACTGGGAGGCTGTTAAGGGGGCGGCCAGGAGGGGCGTGTCGGGATTCCGACTCCCCTTCCCTCTCACCCCGTCCCCTCAGATCTTTATCCCATAGGAAATAGAGGAAATACTGTAGATTTAATTGGTTCCCAGCAAGTCAATGGGCTGGGAACCAATTAAATCCATTTCCATTATTTCCTATGGGATAAATTAATTCGGTTCTCGACCAAATCGGTTCTCAACCACACTTCTGGAACGGATTGTGGTCGAGAACTGAGGTACCACTGTACCAATTTCTGTCAACACAATTAAATAGAAATAATATCCCTTTCAGATGGCTGGTTCCGGAGGGAATGTTTGTTACTTGGAAGGAGAAAAGATATAAGGTAGACTCTACTGACAAAGCACAAGAACTTCATGAGATGATACTGATAGAAAATGAATGTTTTAACAGAGAAGAAATTGGAGATTGAAACTAGGAAGGGGTAGTGATGGAATCGAGAATTGAGGAGGGGAGGGTTAGGGAATCTGGAGTGTTTGCAAGAAATGAAAGTGAAGGAGCCAGGGTCAGGACAAGGTTGAGAGGCACCCTCAAATCAAGTAACTAATAAGCATGCCATAGGTTCTGAAACAAAAAAATTATCTGTAAATATCAATGGTTTAAACTCTTTGATTAAGAGAAAATGTGGTTTTTTAGAATTGGGTAAATCAAATCTGGACATTATTTGTATGCAAGAAACGCACATAAAATAAAAATATAATAAACTCTTGGAATGTTCAAAATTGGGGGAAAAGTTTTGCGCTTCGGTTCAGGTAAGGAAAAAAGGTATTGTTATGTACATTAAAGAGCACTTAAACCCCAGTATAATTTATAAAGATACTGAGGAAAGAATATTAATGGTGGAAATTCTAACAGATAAAGGAAAAATTTTGTTAGTAAGAATCTACAGAAACAAAAAAAATTATTCAAAATTACATGAAAAAATTAATGAATTTATCTGGCAAAATATTTGTATATTAAGTGACTTTAATGCTATTTCTGATCTTAATTTGGACTATAAAGGGAAAAGTAAAAATCATGTGAAATGGAAACTCCCAAATTCTTGTATGGCCATGATTAGGGGATTTGATTTATATGACACTTGGAGGAAATTAAATCCTAAAAGTCAGCAGTATACTTATTTTTCACACCCACATTTTTCACATCCTAACTCTGCTTTCACAGATAACTAATGTGGAGATAGAAAAGAATAAATGGTTGGATCAATCTTTGATTCTATTAAATTTGAAGAAGCCCTTTCAAGGTAGGAATAGGTGGATATTAAATCAAAATTTACTACAGGAAAATGAATATTTGGTTAAAATGGAAAAAGAATTAAACTTCTTTTAAAAAGAAAACATAGGTGAGGATACATAGAAACATAGAAACATAGAAGTCTGACGGCAGAAAAAGACCTCATGGTCCATCTAGTCTGCCCTTATACTATTTTCTGTATTTTATCTTAGGATGGATATATGTTTATCCCAGGCATGTTTAAATTCAGTTACTGTGGATTTACCAACCACGTCTGCTGGAGATGTGTTCCAAGGATCTACTACTCTTTCAGTAAAATAATATTTTCTCATGTTGCTTTTGATCTTTCCCCCAACTAACTTCAGATTGTGTCCCCTTGTTCTTGTGTTCACTTTCCTATTAAAAACACTTCCCTCCTGGACCTTATTTAACCCTTTAATATATTTAAATGTTTCGATCATGTCCCCCCTTTTCTTCTGTCTTCCAGACTATACAGATTGAGTTCATTAAGTCTTTCCTGATACGTTTTATGCTTAAGACCTTCCACCATTCTTGTAGCCCGTCTTTGGACCCGTTCAATTTTGTCAATATCTTTTTGTAGGTGAGGTCTCCAGAACTGAACACAGTATTCCAAATGTGGTCTCACCAGCATTCTATATAGCGGGATCATAATCTCCCTCTTCCTGCTTGTTATACCTCTAGCTATGCAGCCAAGCATCCTACTTGCTTTCCCTACCACCTGACTGCACTGTTCACCCATTTTGGGACTGTCAGAAATCACTACCCCTAAATCCTTTTCTTCTGAAGTATTTGCTAACACAGAACTGCCAATACAATACTCAGATTGAGGATTCCTTTTCCCCAAGTGCATTATTTTTCATTTGGAAACATTAAACTGCAGTTTCCATTGCTTTGACCATTTATCTAGTAAAGCTAAATCATTTACCATATTACAGACGCCTCCAGGAATATCAACCCTATTGCACACTTTAGAGTCATCGGCAAATAGGCAAACCTTCCCTACCAAACCTTCTCCTATGTCACTCACAAACATATTAAAAAGAATAGGACCCAGAACAGATCCCTGTGGCACACCGCTTGTAACCTGACTCTGCTCAGAATACTCGCCGTTAACAATAACTCTCTGATGTCTACGCTTCAGCCAGCTGCAAATCCATTGAACTATCCAGGGATTAAGTCCAATCTTCACTAATTTATCTATCAGCTCTTTATGTGGAACCGTATCAAAGGCTTTGCTGAAGTCCAGTTAGGCAATATCCACGGCACCACCTTGATCCAACACCTTTGTGACATAGTCAAAGAAATCAATGAGATTAGTCTGACATGATTTGCCTTCAGTAAAACCATGCTGATTTGGGTCCAATAAGTTATTGTTTTTTAGGTGCTGATTTATCCTCTGCTGACTGCTTCGGACAGCGAAGCATCAGAAGCAGGGAGTGACTGTGAAATGGGGTCCTCAGAGGGGGTCATGGCAAACAGCCCATTAGGGAGTAATTCATCATCCTCATTATCCTTGCTGGATTCAGATGAAGAGACATTCATTGACGTATGCAGCCACAGGGCAATGACTAGGAAAGAGCAGCTACGTAAATACTACAGGAGATAAGGGAGTTTCACCTGTGGTTGGGTGTGGTTCAACTAATTGGGGCTGCCATTAAATTGGCAGTGTTTTGGCCTCTGAGTGTGGAAGTTTATCCATTCGGTGAAAGAAGAAGTGGCTTTCGTCTCAGGATTCTCCAAGGACTCTCTTTGCATTGATTCTGTTCTGCCGGGCTCTCTGATAAGAGCCTCTTGAAAATTCAAGGGTACAAATTTCAGACACACACACGTTTGAAAATTCAAAACAATGTTCTTTATCACAAAATTCAAAATAAACTAAGCACTCTTTTTGTATTGCAAACAGCACTCTTCCCAAAACAACCGGGTAGTCTGTACAATTTCCTTTAAGCTGTCATTAAGTACTTAGCTAGCAGCTGTGAAGAAACTTCACAACCCTTCTTCTTCCAACGAAGTGAGACACCCACACACACGTTGCTCTGCTTTGTTTTCCACAGCGTGAAAAAGCAACAAAGTCCAGAAAACACAGGATTCCTGATGAACTCCGATCAGCTATTCTTCCACAACAGCCAAACCCTCATGCTGCTATTTATAGCAGCAGCCCTAATTACTGGAGCCCCACCCAAACACAGGTGGCCTCACTTATTTCCTGTAATATGTTCTTACTTGGTCTCTTCTATGCATAATTCTGCGCTTGTGTGGGTCCAAAATGTCATCATCTGAATCAAGGGAAGATAAGGGAAATTGACTGCCTGGGCTGTGTGCCAAGCCCTCCTCTGCCGAGTCACTCCCACCTTCTTCTTCATCTGAGGAAACTAAACTCTGAACTGATTCTGTCGGCAATAACACAGGCCTGTGACATGTTGTATTTTCCCCTGCATCCACCTCCCCATTCCCTGGGGCAGGAGCTGGGTCAGAGCCAACCACAACAGATTCCAGGACTCTGAAACTAAACCACAGTCAAGTGTGTGAGTTGAAAATGTTTGAAGGAGAGTAGCTGTGACGTCTTCACAGCTGCTTGTTAATTGCTTTGTGTTTGTTTATTGTTTTTCACTGCATTCAAGTCTGTTGCTTTGAAGGTGAGCCCTTTGACTACCAAAAGGGTGTTTTGCTTCTATTTTACTTTTGATAAAAACAGTGTTCTTGACTTTTCACCTGTGTGTGTCTGACTTTCTACCTTTGCATTTAATTGGGGGCTCGTGCCGTGAGCCCGGCAGAACATTATCAAATACAGAAGAATAAATTGCACAAAGAAAAAATGAACAAACTTCAAAAAGAACTCCGAGACATAGAAATTCAATGTCAGGAAAACCCCGCAAAGAAGCGAGAGATTTAGTAACTCATAAAATAAATTAAATTAATTAGGAAGAATTAGTGCTTAATATAAAAACAATGAAGCAAAATTATTTTGAACAGGCCAACGAAATTGGGAAGTGGTTGGCTTAGGCTTAGGAAAAGGAAAGCTAGAAGAGTAATTCAACATCTTGAAGATGGTCAGGGACAACGATGTCAAGATTTGGCAGGGAAAAAAAAGAATAATTCAAATACAAAAAAGAAGAAATTAGTGAGTCAGAGGTTAAAAATTATTTAATAAAGCAACATTTACCTATCTTGACCGAGGACATGAGAACTAACCTAAATAGAGATATCACACAAGAAGAATTACAAAAAGCACTGCAAAAACAACAAAGCAACAAAACCCCAGGCCCGGATGGCCTTCCTGTAGACATTTACAAAACTTTTATTAATATACAGTATATGAAAACAAACTATTCAAACTGTTTAATAAAATTTTGAAGGAAGGTAAGACGCCAACTTCCTGGGGTGAAGCTTATATTATTCTACTTCAGAAAGAAGGGTTAGATGAGTGTCAAATTCAAAATTATACACCCATCTCCCTTCTCAATGCAGATTACAAAATTTTCACTTCAATAATTGCAGATAGATTAAAAACAGTATTAAATGCCTTGATTCACCCCAATCACAATGGCTTCCTTCCCAACCATCATATTAGAAATAATACAAGAATAGTAATGTATGTGTTAGAATACTATGAGTTAAGACCAGATAAACAATTAGCCCTTCTTTTTATTGATGCGCAAAAGGCTTTCGACAATGTAAACCGGAATTTTCTAATGACACTAATCAAATGATGTGATTTGGTGACAAATTTAATAAACTGACAGAAATTATTTTATTTTGGCCAAACAGCTACTATTTTAATTAATGGAGATAAGACGAATAAAATCAACATTGAAAAAGGAGTTAGACAAGGTTGCCCAATTTCTGCTCTACCATACATTCTTTATATTGAAATTCTATTGAATAATGTGAGAGCCAACCAAGACATTAGAGGCTTAAAAAGTAAAGATCAACATTATAAAACACAAGTTTTTGCAGATGATATAATTTATATTATAGAAAATCCACAAATTTCTGGATCGGAATTATTAAAAGAAATGGATAATTTTGGAAGAGTAGCGGGACTCAAAATTAATAAAGGTTAAAAAAATGTTAATTAAAAATTTGTCAAAAAAGCATATAGAGGAATGGAAGAAAGTTTGTTTGTTTGTTTGTTTGTTTATTTAGACTTGTATGCCGCCCCTCTCCATGGACTTGGGGTGGCTCACAACATATATCAAAATACATAACAATAGTTTGTCCAATTAATATATTAAAAAAGAATTCTTAAAATTCTAGTTTTAAAACATTCATTCACATTCACACAATAATCACGCTAACGGCATTCGTTGGACGGGGAAGATCTAATGTCCCCAGGCCTGATGGCAAAGATGTATTTTTAGAAGGGTGGGGGCAGTGCGAATCTCCAGGGGAGCTGATTCCAGGGGGAATACAATTGGTTAAAAAAGTTAAATACTTCGGAATCTGTCTAACAGCTAAATGTACCTCAATAAAAGAAGATAATTACCAAAAATTACTAAAAGATATTCAGAAAGATTTAACAAGATGGTCTAAGAATCTAAACTACAAATATCCCTACTAGGTACAATATTGGTAATTAAAATTAATGTACTCCCAAAGGTTCTTTATTTATTTCAAACAGCCCCAATTTTACAATGAATTGGAAAAATTGGTTAGGAAATTCATTTGAAAAGGGAAAAAACCTAGAAATAAATACAAACTCTTGCAAGATGCAAAAAATCAAGGAGGCATGGATTTACCAAATTGGAATTTATATTATCAAGCTGCTATAGCTATATGGTTAAAAGATTGGGTAACTTTGGCAAACAAGAGACTTTTATTTATTGAGGGACATGATTTGCAGTATGGGTTGCACAAATATTTATGGAGCAATGAAGAAAAAAATACACAGATACTTTAGAAATCACTATATCAGAGGTATATAAATTCAAAATTGGTTGGAAATCAAGAAAAACATCTATTTTCAGATTCCAAAATGGCTTTCACCCTTAGAAGCAATAATGCACCCAAATTTAACCCAGGTTAATAATACTATTACATACAAAGAATTGATTGGTGGCCTTATTTTCAACTTAAATATAAATTTTATTTGGGAAAATCCGTCTTTCAACTAAATGAGCAAGAAATGGATAATTTTTTTACTGGCCTGGAGGGAAAAGAAATTTCTAAGTTTTATAAATGTCTACTTAAAAATGAAATAGAGGAAGAGAGAGTCAAAGAGGTTATGATTAAATGGGCCCCAAATGTAGGCCATACGATTGAGCTAGATAAATGGGAAACTCTTTGGAACTATAATGTGAAATTAACCATCTTCTCTGCCTACAAAGAAAATCTTTACAAAACTTTTTATCATTGGCATCTTACACCAGTTAAACTGGCAAAAATATCTCCAAATTGTTGGAACTGTAAAGACAAGTTAGGCACATATTTCTATATGTGGTGGACCTGTGCGGAAGCTAGACAATTTTGGAAAAAGATATGGAAATTGTTAAAGGAAATTACTGAACTAGAGATTAAATTTGAACCAGAAACACTCATATTGGGGATGGTTGATGTGAATATTTAAAAAGATGATAAATACCTAATTATACATCTGATTACTGCTGCAAAAAATTATTATGCTCAAAATTGGAAAAAGAATTCTATACCTACTAATGCACACATTATAAATAAAATAATGTAATTGGCTGAAATGAATAGGTTGACTATGCGTATTAAAGACAGAGAAGATACAGTCTTCTATAAAGTTTTGGACAAATGGTATAAGTGGTTACAAAGAAGAAGAAAAAAATGGAAATAACCAGTTTTGTTCGCACTGCAAAGGGAGAGTATTTCCAGATAAAAATCAAAACTTTTTTCCTTAACCCAGACATGCCATAATATACATAGATTAAAATTGTTCAAGCCTGGATCTTTAAGATCCATCAAATGATTTAAGTATTTTTATTTTAGTGTCCTAAGAAATATAGAGTTAATTTTAGGACAGCATGAAAAACATCGATATGGAAAACTGCAAACTGAATATTATTTTGTTTATTTATAAAACATAATAAGGAAAAAAAGAGAGAACAAGGCATCTCTCTAGTTTCTTCTTTTTTATTTTTATTTTATGTATATGTACCTGTATTTCTTTTTTGTATTGTGTATTCTTTTATAAAAAAAATTTAAAAAGAAAAGATACTTAAATATTTACAAAATGTGATGGGCAGTGTTCCCTCTAATTTTTTTTTTTGGGTGGGCGGAAAAGTATAGTGTCTGAGCGGCAGTCCCTTCGGGACTGGGCGGCACAGAAATAATAAATAAATAAATAAATAAATAAATAAACAAACAAACAAACAAACAAACAAATAAAAACCCATCCTGTTTTGCCTCAGAGAATTTCAAAATAAAATACTGTACTGTGTGTCTATAACAGTGAGCTCATAATAGGGCAACTCTATCAATATCAAAATGCCACTTAAATAGTTGAGCTAATTTCAAACTAGATTTTGATTTTCTTTCTCTCTTCCTTACTCCCATTCTTTTTCTATCTCTTTTCCTTCCTCTCTTTTTTCTATCTGTTTCTCTCTCTTCCTCTCTTCCTCTCTCTCTCCTTCCCTCTCACTCTTTCCCTTGGCTTCTGGGCAGGTTTGGAAAACTCTGAGTTGATGATGATTTTTAAGTGAGCGATTGCTCACTGCTCAGCTTAGAGGGAACTATGGTGATGGGATGTACTCACTTCAGTGACATACTGTATCCAGTAAAGGGCAGCCATTTTCAGCCTAACCGGAACACTCGAGGTGTGTGTGAGCGCACGCACATGCTCCCTTTAATTCCCTATATGTGTGCATGCGCAGAATTGTGGCCAGAAGCTGTCCCGCCCACCTGCTAGAGTCTCCCAAATGAGCTGCTATCCTTCCTGGAGGATTTCTTCCCACTGGTGGCTCCTGTGAGGGATTGACTGGGGCACCACTGCCGCTGCCAGCCAATGACTGCGGGGCTGGGTCCTGCAAGGCACAGCAGTGATGGTTGTCAGTTCTAGCCCGGAGCCGCCAGCAGGAAAAAATGTTCCAGGGTGGGCCTGGCGGGTGGATGGCGGCCACCTCTCTGACCTGCTTCACACGCTGGCTGAGCTAGGAGACATGCCTGCTACCCCACCACAGCCAGAGTGCGACCGGGGCAGCTCGAGCAGGCGTCGGGCGTGTCTCCTGCTGAGCCAGTGGGAGAAACAGCTCGGAGAGGTGGCTGCCGCCCACCATGCCCACCAGGCCTGCCCTGGCACATTTTTTCCCTGCTGGTGGCCACCTCTCTGACTGCTTCTTGTGCTGGCTCAGCTAGGAGACATGCCTGGCATTCTGCCTTCTTGAGCCACCCCAGTCCCACTCGGGTTGCGGTGGGGCAGCAGGTGTGTCTCCTAACTGAGCCAGGAAATGCGCCAGGTACCTCGAGTCTCCTTTCCAAACAGCCCCAGCGGTAGCAGCAGCAGAGGGGCCCCATGCCCACCAAATGAGCACTGCGCTCTCTGGCCTTACCTAGTGGTGCATGCTGCCGCTGCTGGCTGCGGTGGTGAAATTTGGCTTCTGCCCATGCGCAGAAGCCAAATTCGCATGCACGGCACATGCATGATGCGTGGTGATGGAGATGTATGTGCAACTCCATTTTCACCGGTGGAACGGTGTTCCACGCCATCCTGCCAGGAGCCCACATCTGACTGTATCTCACTAATTTATTTTCATCTATTAAAGTGGGAATAATAAACAAATTACTCAAATTTACAAATAAACATTACTGACATTAAAAAAAAAATAGTGAGCAATATAGATATCCTTCTTTTCAATAGCAGTCATAAGTCTTCCATTCACAGAATCTGTCAATTTCTTGATCTGTTGATTATCAACTTTTTGTGCAGCAGCAACCATAGCCAGTTGATGTAGGCCTTTGAGGACCCATTGTTTGTTAAGAGGAAGACAGGGCAACCCCATATGTCCTGTTGCAAAACCAGTGGGGCTAACTGAGACTCCCTGAGCTCCAACCAGTTGATATTGTGCTGGCACAAGACCATCGACCCTTGGTGATCTTCATCCCAAATCTCCCCCCCATCCTAGCAATCTGATGAAATTGTCAACCTGTCCTGGTCCCTGAAGTAGCAACCCCTGGATCCCCACCAACACAGGGAGTGAAGGACACTGGGTGGCACCCCAAGCATCAACTGACCCTTTCTTCTGGTAGGTAGGGAGGAACCTATATAGGTTCTTAGGACAAGTATGGACTGAACCAAAGGCAAATGTCCAGGTAAGAGATCATCTTCTCCAGGAGTTGGGGCAACTGGGCCAGAGGAGCAGATGTGTCCTCTGGACGTGGTCTGCAAGGGTCCTGATGCTGTCCTGCAGTCCTGGGAAAGGAAGACCTGGCCGGAGACAGAGTTTTGACAGCTCCCAGATGAACAACTCTGGAGAAGGGAAACAGGTGGCATTTGGCCAATTTGTTTTAAAAAAACCATGTTCCCGAAGAACCTGAATAATCGTGGCTGCCTGGATAAATATCTAGAGTTTTCTACCAGGGAAAATCAACTACAGTAGCTCACCTCAGGAGCTAAACATTTAAGTTGCAAGAGCTGAGATGGTATTGAAAAAAGAGGACACCGTAAGCAGGGAGACATGTCTTCAGTTAAATCAATGCAGTCATAAAGCTAGAGGACTAGAGATGACCCATCATGGACTCCCGCATTGATCAGAGCATGGAGAAACACTAGTGTCTGATCTTCGGCTAGCACATGAGTTTGTAATATTAACATTGCTTATTCTTTCATAAAAACCTAGCTTTGAAACAGGTCTTTAGAAGTTTTCTAATCTGTGACTACTATAGTAATTATAGTTATACTTACATATTTCATTTATATATATTTCAATGCATGTTCTAAAATCTTTGTTCTAAGTACAGTGGTACCTCTACTTACGAACGCCTCGATGTATGAACCTTTCGAGATACAAACTGGGTGCTCAAGGGTTTTTTTTGCCTTTACTCACGAACCATTTTCAACTTACGAACCCTCACCTCTCTCTCGGTTGCTGCTGCTGCGAGCAGCGGCCAAAACAAGCACTTTTAAGTTTGCAGGCTCTTATGATGGCAAGGGAACTGGAGCCAGGCTTTGCCATGCAGGGTGTCCACCCACCCA